>NW_015150635.1:998101-1002755 GCF_000732505.1 Cyprinodon variegatus | reverse complement strand
TATATATGCTCCATTAACACATACATCTTATTGTGATTGATTTGTATATGTTATATTACATGATTTATAGACTTCATTGACTTCATAATGACTATGCAATGTGATCTTCCTGTGTATTTATTAAATAATCTACCTATGCAATGGAACAGCCAGTGTGTGTCAATGTGATTAATTTATATTCATTTTAAAAGTCTTAATCCCCCCTGAAAATGAGAACATCATCCTTGTTCGAGGCTGTAGCAAACATATTGTTTACAATGAGACCGGTCTAACTAGGGAGTACCAATATGGCGGCGGGTGGCTTCACTTCAACCCCATACTACCAACGGGCAATCAGCAATCCAGTGAATGTCCAGTGATCTCTACTAGGAGAATAGAGGTATTTTAACCATCCTTGACATGTCAGCTAAAATAAATTATGAAACAATGGAAAATATCCTGCGATAGACCAGCGACCTATCCAGAGTGTACCCCGCCTCTCGCCCTTAGACAGCTTGAAAGAGGCACCAGCGCCCCTCGAAACTACCAGCTGGGATAAAGCGTGATGGAAAATGGATGGATGGAAAATCTATTTGAAAAAAGAGCTGAAAGGAGCTTATGGTTGGTCGCTGGTATGAAATGTGTGAAGCATAACAACAGCTTCAACAACAACAGCTGATTACGGTTACAGCCCATCCAGTGTAGGATAACTAGGGTGACCAAACGTCTGTATTTCCCAGGACATATCCATATTTCACGTCCTGTCCCGGACATCCCGGGTTTTTTTTTAGAAAGTGAGGAAATGTCCTGATTTTTTTAAATTACCTTTATTGGACCATTAAATTTACAGGCACTAGGGCACTGCACACGACGCTGCGTGTGACGTAATCCCTGAGCCGCGTCAGTGCGGGCACCCTGTTCGTAATCAGAATGTAGATTGCGTGGCTGTCAGTACGCCAACAACATGCAAAAGCGCAAATGTATGTTTACCGACGATTTACAAAAGAGTTTCCCCGCTTTCAGACCGGGTCGAGACAAATGGGAGGCCTTGTGCACATATGTCTCGGTGTTCAATGGAGGTGCAAGGGATCTGAAAAGCCACCTGGACACCGAAAGTAAAGATAGTCTATTGATATGTTTGTTCGTTTTTGGTACATTTTGAATAATTTTTGCTACACAAGAGGTATTTTTTGTTAATTAGCTCATTTGTTAATTTATTTTTTCCAATAGCCTACAGAACAGACATTATTTCGTTCATCGCTGAGGCTGAGTATCACCTGTTATTGGGAGTTGAGAGTTATTGTTAACTTTTATTGTTAAGTGAGGGATGTTTAGATGAGACGTTATTTCTTTCATTGTGCTATGCATTCATTACAGGAATTATTAAGCATTTTTAATGCATACATTTTGAATGAAATTATGGTTTGTTATTGCTGTTGACTTTTACTGAAAAGCATTTTTTACTAAATCAACTGTAAATATCATGTTATTGTAGGATTACGTAGGTCTATGTTAAGTGAGTGCATGCCACAGACATCCCCCACCCCCCGCTCCAAGGTGTCCTGGTTTTCCCAAATAAAAATATGGTCACCCTAGGATAACAAACAAACCAGCCATCTCTGCCTTTGGGACAGACTACAGTAGTTGCTGAGCTACAATGTCCTGATTTTAACATAATACCTGAAATAAACTTCACTATTGTATTAAATAAACTCCAGCATATAGCCTGAAACTTCCGTTTTGAAGCCCTGCTCCATCTGAAATTCTCTCTACCTGATAAAAGCTGTATGGATGTTTAATTTTTTAGTGGTTAAAAAGTCTAAAACCAAGTATTATTTTTCTTTTCACTATTATTTGCTATTTAATTATGGTCCATCATGTAAATCCTAATAAATGACTTTGAAGTTTTGGGTTATATTGACACAAAATACAAAAAAAAACTTTAAAGCTGTGTAGCACTTTTTCATAGGACTGTAAGTAAAGGTGAAGGCAAAGAGATCCTACAGCTGCTGTGGATTTTGCTTTACAATAACACGAAATAAGAAACGAGGTTTTACAAGGTGAAATGTATTGCAGAGCTTCAGGACATGAATTATGCTGTAGGAGCGGGAATACTTTCTGTCTAGTTCTCTCTGCTTTTCTTCAATTTCTGTCTCCTTTTCCCCCTCTGAATTCAATGTTGATATGTGAATTACTGAGAGCAAGCTACCGGTCCAGACAGACGTCCTGTCCTCCAGTCCCCAGAACACACAAACCTCCATTGCACACCAATGCACACAAGCTTTGCACCAGCTGCCCCAGAGGAATCCCTCTAATCCAGTGCCTCCATTGTGATGAAAATAAAAACTTCACCCCATCTTCCCGCCCTTCTTTTCTCTATTGCTTACTCTTACAACTAGCTTGTTCTTGTTTCTTCTTCAGTGTCCGTGTCGCCCCTCCCCACACACCACCTCCTTCACCAGTTTCCAGCTCCCAAACTCGTCTTCTTTAATTTAACCACCCTTCCTTCCCTCAGGCTGCTTTTTCCTTTCCTCTACTTTTTCCATGCATATTAAGGTCAGACAACTCTCTGTCTTTCTGATACATTCTTCCTACATCTTCGGTTCCTTTCTCCCAACTCTTTTTTTTGGGCACAGTACTGTCGCTAAGTCACGACTCTCTCGAGGCAAGAAACGGTTTGCAGCCATGCCATTGCAACTTATTCATTCTAATGGGCTCAGCAACCGCTTTCCTTTTGTGCATAAACCCAGGCTTTTCATCATAGATTGCAGAAAGCACCATTAATGCAGCCATGAATCAGGAGAGCAACTGATTTCTTCTGCAATTTATGTTGAATGTGAGACATCTCTGGTGGAGATAAAGGCCTAATCTGTGTGCCTGCGTGGGCTGAATGGCAGTACATTAGTGGACCTTTATTTTTTTGCTGCCAGGGACAAGCAGCTAAGCCATTCCTAACTTTGCTAACCGAGAATAAGGGAATCCGGATTTTGTTGATATAAAGTAAGGTTCATCTTTGTAGCATCTGCACCTGGACAGTCAGATAACCACTGTTGAACACATTTCTACCTGCAATAAGATCAAACTACAGCTGAAACAAAACACAATAGAGCCATGCAACCTAACATAGTCATGCTCTTAAAGACTTTAAGTCTCTTATCAGTTGCTTTTATCCCAAAAACTGTTTGGCAATATTTTAACATTTTTTGTTGGTTTTTTTTTGTGTGTAATTACCATACTAAATCCTTTCCTTTCTCTTCATTGTGTTTAAGTCAGTCATTTTACCCCTGTGCTTCTCACATTCCTCAAATATTATTTTATTTTATTTCTTGTAACAGAAACTGATTATTTTCTGTTTTCTTTGTTTTGTGTTTATTCTTATTTTTTCAGCCATTCCTTGCTGGTTCCCATTGTTTTTAGTTGTTTCTGGTACCATCTCTGCCCTTCTCTGACCTTATTTCATCTTTGCATTTTCTAGATTCCTGAATAAATCACTACCAGTATGACTCTGCCTCTCTCTAAATCAATCGATGAACACTAGCAAATAACATTTGACCTATACCAGTTTTGCATATCTGCCTTGGGCCTTATAGATGTAGGGAGACATCTAGCTATAAGTAAATCACATTCGATAAAGTGAATTTGTTTCTGTTTAGGGGTGCACTGATTGATCAGCCAGCCGATTTATCAGCCTCATTGTTTCCTTAATTTTGGGAGATCAATGATCGGCCGACACTTAGATGTGAAACTGATCTTTTCCAAAGATCTTATCTGTCTCTGTAAAGGTCTGAAAATGAATGCTCTAAACTTTGATTTTTATTTGAGTGCAGTAATTTTAAAAGTTTTCATCGTTTCACAGGTACTGATTGCCTTTTGGTGAGATACGATTCATATATTTAAGGGTTTTTTGTGATCTTATAACAACTGACAGTTTTGATTATTAAAAAAATTAATCTGTACTGATCAAAATCAGAATTGACATTTCAAAAAATGAATAAATAAATAAATAAATATCCAATAAAGATATGAAACTAAGAAAATAATATGTCGTATTTTAAATTTTTTCAAATTTAGGTCTTTTTCATTTTTCCGATTTCTTGAAACATTTTGCATTCTTTTCAAGTTGCATTTTGCAGATCATTCTCTATTCACTTAAGAGTTTCCTCTGCAGCATAAAAGCATTTATATTGTTCTGCATGGCATTAGCAACATTTTTATTGGCCAAGATGTGATTGTTTGTTTGGGGATTGAAGTGAGGAGAAGTGATCTGGAAAACACCATAAAAAAAGGTAAACTGTAAAACTCAATTAAAAGACATTGTAAAAAAAAAATTAAATAGATACCACTTTAAATAAGACAATACAGAAAGGACTTGAATAAGGAGTTTTTCTAATATGCACTTCTGATTTTTTATTTTAATTTTTTTCTCAAAACATGTTTTCTTTGCTTGCAACAATGATGAAACAAATTTCACTCCATAACATTCCACCACCTTCCTTGCCTTTACGCTCTAATATTTTTCAGCAGCTTTTGTGGTTTACCAAACCATCTATATTCATGCCATTTGACCATATAATTCATCTTCAGCTTGAATATTACACAACAATATCTCAATAATTACACTACCTTGGTCCAGTGGCGGTTCTAGACCAAAAGTACCAGGGGGCCAGCATTGATT
>NW_015150635.1:990335-997558 GCF_000732505.1 Cyprinodon variegatus | reverse complement strand
ATGCCTTGGTCCCATCAACACAAAGACAAGTTCAGACCTAAAGGCAAAAGCACTTTACCAAACCAGAGCATCATCCACAACAAGGCCACAAGTTGTGGGGCTTCCTGCGAATTAAACTATGTTCCTCAGTGAAAGTATTTCAAAACTGTTTATGTTTCTGTGGTTACTGCCTCTCTGCCTCTTTGCAACTTTAACTAAGATGCACTGAAAAAAACAATGCAACTTTTTTTTTGGCATCTACTTAAACATATTTAGTTACTTTAAGACAATGGATTTATGTGCAACCCTGCTAACCTGAAAAAAATGTGTTAGCACTCACCTAAATTTAAGTAATCCTGACATTTTTGCATACCCAAATAAATATGCAAATAACTAAGGAACTGTAATCCCAAATTACACGTGTGATACATCATTTGAAAACTTAAATCTTGTTACTGAAAATATAAAAGAAAATGGTGAGACTAAAACACAGCAGTTAAAACATGACTCATAGTTGTTTTTTTGTTCTTCTTGAACGTAATAGGTCTTTTTTTGAATAGCAGTAACAAAGACATGCTTGGAAATAGGCATTTGTCATTGTTTTACATTTATTCTGCATTCTATGTCAACACAGTTGCAGAACATTTCAAACCTCTAGGTAGAACAGTTCCAGAGCTAGTGGCATTTTAACTTCTGGTGTCAGCAGCCTCTCCAAACATGTCCAAATGTGCCAAATTATTCCAAATTGTGCTAATTGCTTTTAAACCATAATTTCCCCCCAAAACACTCATTTTGCATTTTGATGGCCACAAAAAATTTTTTAAGCAATCAGTTTGCAATGATTCAGAATTGAATCTGCCTCTGTCCCATTTATGCCTAGCAATATATCAGGGCTGCATAAATCAAATTACAAATGCTTAATCTTGTGTTAAAGATAATTTAATTGGCTAAAGAGCCAAAATTTGAGTGTAGACTTAACCAGTAGCAGAAAGACTTTATGAGGAACGATATGAGGGGAAGTATGCATAAAGAGGGCAGCTGAGAGAGAGCGGTTGTGACGCTTGTAGGACTTTCCCCTCAAGAAAGTAGGGGTGCTTTGTTCTTATGAAAATTTTGGGACACATGTTCGTTGTCAAGGCAACGTCAACCATGTTATTGGTCGCTGAATAAAGATCCCGAGGTATCCCACTCGTGGCAGCAGTCTAGTTTGTTTTGTAGGCTGGAAGGTGAGGAAAACAAACCCACCCAACATTGACCCGAAATAATTGTGTAAGCTATGGTAATTAGCAAGACAGTTAGCATTGGCTATAAGGATCGAACTTCTCTGATGGTAAAAAACTGACTTTATGTAGTGATTTTCTCATTATGGAATGTTTTTATTATGAATTTGCTGGGTTACTTATTACCTTCGGAGCCTTACGGACAAATGGAATATAAACTATTTAAGATTGGATTTAAAATACAGCCTCAGGAATGCTTCAAAGTAGGAAGTTGAAGCTTTATTAAAAAAAAAAAAAATCTGATTTCACATGCTGCCATATCTTTATTAATTGTACTTTGGTGCTCATGGCTTACATGAAATGAAATTGGCAGTTGAATTGTGGAGAATCAAATCTTTCTAAAGATGTATAACATGTCTTTAAATTAAACTAGTGTTACTTTCCAGCATACTGCTGTTTGATGCAAATATACAAAAGGGTGAAAGTTAAAATAACTAACTATGAGTAAACATAAGTAAATGCCAAAAAAACATTGGACCATTGTTTTCAGTGTGTCCACATCATCAGCCTACCTCTAGACAAATATGAATGCTTGACACTTAACAAATTACAGATACAAAGGTACTGTCTGTGTTGAGCTCATGTCGAGTTCCATTTTTTTATTTGTTTATGTTATTGCTTAACAGCGCCACCAACAGGTCAGGCATTATTTCATAACATTTTCAGGCATATTGGGTCTATTTATGCCCCAGTAGACATTATGTTGGCTGGCTTTGTGCTTATAGAAAAAGTTAGCAAAAGTATTAGTATTAGTTAGTATTAAGTTAGTTAGTATCTAAACTGCTGAAACCGTATAGAGTAGTGATTCCAAATACACTGGAATTAGCCAAAAAGAAATTAAACAAAAGTGAAATGTTTGCTTCATAAAAATGACAGAACTTGATAAAATAACGTGGTTTACTCTTCACAGAAAAGATTGCTAAATTCAGCTCTCAAAGAAGAAAAAAAAAATTTTTTTTCTTAGCCCTTATATGCGCTTCTACTATTAATTGATCTGTTTTTCCTTCGTCAAAATGTTAACATAAAAAGTTGCGCAACGTTTATTAGAGGAAATGCTGGTACAGTCTTTCAAAGAACAGAATACAGAACAATGCATATTTATTAGCTTTTTTTTATTAATTGTGGTTAACCTGTTTTATGAGGTATGATGCCATTTCTCCCAGTATGGAGGACCAAGAGAGTCTCTGAAAAAAAAAAAAAAACGCCATTTCAAATTAAATCAGGCAATTAATATATAATATGCAATTAATATATAATCCAATTTGTAAAGCATTTTCTTATTGCACTTTTTTAACTGAACTATTATAGAGTAATTGTTAATTGTATTTATAAATCCATTATTGAATACTGGAAAATGTATTTTCTAAATGGAGATTTGAAAGCCAAAATTCATAGATGGTGTTATAAATACTTTCACAATGTTTACAGGCTAAAAAGGGGTTGCATTTGATATAAATTCTTACCAAATACATTTACATCAAATTAAGAGTCACAAAGTTTTTCCGAGCTAAATATACTGCCGAAATGAAATTACTGTATGACAAAAAACTAAGAATTGTTCACTACGAGTTCTCACTCCTTTTTATGCTTTGTAAATATAATTTACTGACTTCTATCCCCATTCCCATGTCTGCTTTCCCTTGTTAATACAAAATCCTGATTCTGCTGTAGGAGTGCGCTCTTGCAGGGGTGCGTCCATTTCACAAAAATAAAGATCGTTGTTATCAAATATAGAAGAAGAATTAATTTCTTGTGCTCCACTCATCTGGTACAAACTCCCAGAACTCTGTAAAAGTGCTTTTATCTTGTATTGATATGAACTTCCTTGTATTCTGCTTTTATTTTTCATCTATTTTACTGTTTAATTTATCTGAAGCAGTTTTAACTTTCTTCTGTACTAAATTGTGCAATGGATGCATTTCGGAAGTGTGACGTTATGAAGCATTCCATCTTAAGACGACCATATTGAGTAGTGAAAGCTTAGCTTAGCTCTGTAGCTGCTAATTAAAACTATTAAGTCAGTAACAGAATCTTCAGATCTTAATATCAAAAGGCACTTCTTTCTCAAGGTGTCTAATCAGTAATCACTCAATTTTCTGCAAAAAGAATTGCGCAATACATTACATCCAGTTGGCAACAGCCTAAGCTAGCTCTCCAGACTTGTTTCAAAACTCACCTGATACTAAAAGTACACCGCACACAGACTACCCGCTGTAAGCATCCAGTCAGCCCTTCTGATTGCCACCTTTGATGACATCCATTCTCTTTTTTAAGCACTAAAATAAATACTTGGGTCACCTTTTTTATAGTCGCTCTCAATTGTCCCCTACAATTCCTTTTTAAACATCTATCTTTGTTCTAAAATATTCTTTCTGTTATGATTTGTGTACATTAAGATCTAAAGAGAAGCACCATCTCCTGGTCAGATCCTGTAATTCAGTTAAACGGTGCAGTTGGAGTAAAAAAAAAAGCATGCCTAGGAGAAGGCCGGTGGCTGGAAGTTGGAGGGGATTTTGTTCGAAGTTGCAGGGAAGTGGGCCGCCATTCGGCTGGCGTTTGACTGGGAAGGGCCATCTTGAAAGGCGGCTACTGAACATATCTCATATGCAGGAGCAGTTACGCAATGTGGCCACGGCTGGATTTGAACGTCTGTAACATCACCTGCAAGGCATCTTTATAAATAAACTTGCCTTTCCTGATTGGTCAGTGCTGATAAGCCTCTATGATTGATTGATAGGTGGATCCACACAAACATATTATCACTCAGGTTTTAGTAGTTTTGGCATCATAATGACAGAAGTAAAACTAAAGCGTCTTTGTGAAATAGAATTTTTTTCTGGTCTTTAGTTATATAAGTGGACACCTTCGTCTTCAGCTTTTAACCACAGTTCTATTCTAAAGCACATATCATTGATTTTGTCAATACCATGGAAACGACCCTTCTTTTACCAGCTGACATATAAAGATATGAAAATTCACAGACTTGGGGTGACAAACCACACGTGTGAAAATGTGCATTATTTTCATATTTAAGGACACATTGTCATTTTATCACTTACTCCCTCAGCAATCTGCCAGGCACAGGGATTTTTAAGGCAGAGAGAAACCTTATATGCTGATCTGATCTTGACTTATTTGAACAATCTAAAATCTCCTGCTCGGCCCGATGGGTCACAGAAAGCAAAAGGGCAGAAGATGGGGTAAAAGGTGGGAATACATTTGAGACGGTGCTTTCTTTTCACACAGTTCAAACGCAGCCATCTAAAGGGGTTTGCATTTGGACAGCTGGTGAGGGAGGCAGCTCAGCTCGATGAACGAGGTGCCGCATTAACCTGGCACTGAGAGCCTCTATGTCTTCAGAAATGCCCCCACCAACTGGCAAGGTTAGGGACGGGAGCATATTAGAGCAGGCCTTAGACAAATCTTTTAGAGCCAGATCCACAAGTGATGACATTACGCAAAAGGAAGACGGATGGGTGCATTGTACGTGGTCGGCAGGGATTACTACATTAGGGCTGAAATGTTTCCAGCATTGGAGCTGGAAACCTCTTAGAGCCATTTACTTTCTCCACTTTACACTGCGTTCAGGGCATCTGCATAAATTGTTCCTCCCTGTGTGTGCCAGCATCAATAAGCCACACAGGTGTAGAAATAAACCCATTAGGAAAGGGGAAAATGTCTGTGGGCTGCTATAGCCGTCCGAAAGAAAAAGAGGAATATGTTGTGCTAAAATAGATAGGGTGGCGCAGAAACCTTAATTTAAGCTCGTAATAGAAGGCCTGTTTAGTGTGCACATGTACCCCTGCATACCATGTATGTGTAGCTTTGATCTATTTAATTTTTTGTCCCGTCTTAATCTTAGTGGAAGGCTGTTAATTAACCCTGCTGTCAGGCTGGCAGACAGCTAAACCATGAGCCGTCACTTCTCCAGGGTCTTGTTACCGATGTAATTAGTGGGTGATGAGAAATTACAAAAGCCCCACCCCACCCCCACCCCCCTACTGGTAAGATGGCAACACCTTGTTGTTTGTCATTGTGATGCACGATTGAAACAGCCACACGTTTGTATGCGATAGACTGATGATGGGTGTCAATTTAAAGGGAAGCCTAATTACCCCACAGCATTAAATCTTCCTCCCGGATAAAAGTTCTTCATTTGTAAATTCTCCCCCCTTGTTGCAAACACTTTGCAGGTTTTGCAACTTAGAGGTATAATCAGCGTTGCCACAAACACTATGAAAGTATAGCAGCTTTGCTACTACTGTACATACATTACAGTACATGTGTTCCAAATTATATGATGAGTCATATACATGAATTAAATGAGTCATAACCCTCCAATACACCTTTATACAGGCAGCCAAGGTTTCCTCATTCACAAAGCAAGGAAGAATTATACTTATCCTGATTCTGTCATATTTGTACGGAGCCCCTCTGATGACATGGTAAAAAAAAAATGTTAATTGTGGCCACGAAGTAGTATTTTGTGCGCACGAAATACTACTTCGTGGCCACGCAATAAGTTTAACGTGCGCAAGAAATACTTTAGACCTTAGAGAAGGCGCGCTTGATTTGCTTACCCAGTTTTCCAGGAATGATATTAATATTATTAATAAGTATTTCGTGCGCATGTTAAACTTATTGCGTGGCCACGAAGTAGTATTTCGTGCGCACGTTATACTTATTGCGTGGCCACGAAGTAGTATTTCGTGCACACGTTATACTTATTGCGTGGCCACGAAGTAGTATTTCGTGCGCACGAAATAATACGTTGTGGCCATAATTAAACATTTTTTTTGACCATGTCATCAGAGGGGCTCCGTATATTTGTGACATAGAATTTTTAAAATGTTTGGAGATAAGTATTCCTACTATTTGAAAATTGTCTAAAATAAAGAAGTAGATAGACGTGGAGGGGAAGGGGAAGTAGTATAACAAATTACATTAAGCATTATTTTACATTAGGTGGAGTATTTAAATAGAAACATTCTAAGGGAGCATTTATTTCTAACTCCTTAACTGTGATACTTCTGGATACAATGCAATACAAATCATTGTCAGGTCACACAATTAGTAAAAATCCCTCCTGAGTAAAAATAGTGCTGACCTTGGAAGGCTTCAGAGGTATTTTATAAATATTAGTGAGCAACCAGATATTAACAAAAATGATATCAACCAGTGAAGGCCTTGATCTGGTCAGAATAAAAAGGTACTACAGTATATTAGTAGAAAGTTCATTCAATTCAACTCAGTTGATTTAAATAGCACCAATTCACAACACAAGTATTATCAAAGTGCTTAAAAGAAACAATAAAATCAGATCATGCAGCCTGATTGGTTGAAAGTCTTCTATGTAAGAAACACCAGCAGATTGTCTTTGACTTTGCAGGATTTACTCGTTCTGGATGAGCATGTAGCTACAGTAGACATTTTCTTGCATTTCTTTCTTGACTCTACAGCAATCCTTTACACCTAGCAAGCATGCAGTGACAGTGGAGAGGAAAAACTCCCTCTTAACAGGAAAAAAAACAGGAAAAGACAGAAACAGACATACAGAAGAAACAGAGATGGGCCCATGCATACTTGTACAGTATCTTTGAAAAGATAACAGTAAACAAGCTCCAGAAGAAAGAAACAGTTATAAGCAGAAAAGTTTGAATTCAGTTTTCATGCTAAAAAAGATGAATCAAACACATGTAGTTGGTCACACAAAAAGCTGAGAGTCATAAATATCTGAAGAAATGGGATGAAACACTGGAAAACAGACCTTGATGGCTGAAGCTCAGTTTATATTTGTTATGGTTCCTATTTGTTGTTACTCTGAGTTTTCTGTTATCAGTTGTTTTGTTTTTATTTTCCATTATCTTCAAGAATCCTTTAGTTACTCTCTGTTGCCCCCTTGTGATTGTTTTCTTTTCCCTTGGATTCCCTCTTGCCAGTTCCACCCACACCTGCTCCCCATTC
>NW_015150635.1:984128-985926 GCF_000732505.1 Cyprinodon variegatus | reverse complement strand
ATTCGTCTTTACCCTGATGTCTCCATGATTTTGGTTTGTTTTATATTTTGAGTTGGATTTCTGCCTCTGCTGCTTTTTGGTTTTCAATTAAATCTTTCAGAACACATCCCAGCTTCACTTGTCTCTGCATCTGGGTCCTCAAAGCAACCTCACCAGCCATTGTTGACAATATTTCTCTCCAGGACGGAGTCACTGCCAAACAGGAACAGACCAGATGAAGGTAGTATGACAAGGAAAAGCTGAGAGAACATAAAGTTAGGGGGTGAACTAACTATCACTGCAGAATTGGTGAATATAGAAAGAATGATAAAAAGGCGTCCCTACGTCCTCCAGCAGAATAAGCCTATAGCAGCATAACTGTAGAGATAGCTTAGGATAACCTGAGCGACTTTAACTATAAGCTTTATAGAAACTGGAAATTTAAAGCCTAGACTTTGAAGTAAGCGGGGTGTCTGCCTCATTGACTTAAACTGGGAACAGGTTCCACAGAAAAGTAGCCTCATAACTAAAATAAAAGCCCACCATTCTGATTTTAGAAATTCTAGAAAACACCACTAAACCTATTGGCAGTGAAGTGTTCTGTTAGGAACATGTGAAACAATCCAACTACTTATATAAGATGGGGATTGGTTATTTAAGGCTTTAAATGTGAGAAGGAGGATGTTAAAACAGGAAGCCAATGAAGGGAAGCTAAAATAGTAAAAATATAATCAAGCTTTATGTTATTTTTATCAGAACTCTCTCTGCAGCATATTGGATCAGATGAAGATTTCAACTACAGTTTGCTCCAATTCCCAACACATCATCTAAAGGCTTTTTACAGAGAAAACTAAATCATATCATACAGTCAGACTGATACTTCTACTTCCTGATAATAAATAAATACATATAGTCACCACATGTCAGCATTGGGGGAATAAACAATGAAAAACTTAACTTATTAATGGGATTAAATACTTTTCTGACCAATCATTTTGACATTTAAACCAAGAAAAGTCAAATTCAATAAATCTTGAATTGAAATGAATAAAATTAAACTACCCTTTAAATGACAAATCTTTACCATTACAAACCTAGTAATATCTGTGTGATTACTTTGTTTAACTTTTTTGATTGTACAACAATCATTTCTTAAACTACCTCTTAAAATTGACCAATTATTCACTTAATTTCAACCATCTCCCACCTGCAATTACAAACACCCCCCCTGCTTTGGGAATCTAAGTGTTGCGAGTAAAGGACATATTTTATGGTGGAGGTTGGTGGGTGGCATGGGAACACAATCTTTGGTTCAGTTAAACCTTTTTTTTCTTCTTTTTAAGTGCTAATAATGGTTTACAGTGACATTTAATTAAATTAATCTTTAAAAAATGTTATATTTAAAAATACCAAACAAAGGTTTTGCGAATAACTATACAGTTTGTTTTATATTTTGCATTTTTTATATTTGTTATTTGTTATTTTATTTGGTCAAATCTTAACTTTTAAAACTTTTATTTATAGATTTACACTTTTAAACTTGTATTTTTTTTATTTTGTTCTTCCTTTAATACATTTTATATAATTTTTTTGTTTTTTATATAGTTTTTAATTGCATTCTTTTAAAATTGCGCTTTACAGATTACATTCCCTTCAGTTCCCTCTCTAGGGAGGAGAGAAGATGCATTTCTTTTGGTCGGCATGGGATTGGCAGCAACATTGTTATTGGTTACTATATTGACCCTGAAGTGAACACAATGTGACTTGCAAAAAAGAAAATTTTATATTTGCTGAAAAAAACAAAAAACTTTTTCCAATT
>NW_015150635.1:980318-981482 GCF_000732505.1 Cyprinodon variegatus | reverse complement strand
TTATTTGCTTGATAATGCTACAATAATGGTACAAAAAAACTCCATACAGATGGATTAGAACTTAGAAGCAGAACTTTCTTAGCACTTCTTATGTATTTCTAAAGCAATCAGAGCCTATGTGAGATGTGAATTATTCTGGCTCCAATACGACGGCTTGCCTCAAACCTGCCAAAACACAAACCAGTGAATCATGCATTTTGATGCCGATCAATAATACAAGCGAAGAAAACACATCAATAAGTCAGCATTTCTAAAACAGGCTCGTAGAGTTTTGCGTTCTAGAAGTACAAGCGAACATTTTTAATCACCAGACAATATGAAAGTGATGTAGAAGAAGAAAGACGGGTTTGCATGTTAGGCTCCATTTTAATTACTCTCCTCACAGTCTTGTTTGCCTTAAATATTTTATTAGAGTAAAAAATGTTGAAAAGAAATGCTTTAATTTGCTTCAAACAGAATGACATTAGGAAGTACGCTGAAGTCCTCAGTTGGCTTCTGCCTCCATTCCGCTTACTTCCACATGTGGGGATAAAACAAACAAAACCAATGCTGGCCCATCATCCAGCTTGATGGCTCGGTAAGAACATGTTGAAATGTGTCATGCCTCACAATTAAAAGGCTTCACTAATAGAAGAATAAGGAGAGAGTCTGAGTTTGATGCTGACTTCGTTAAAACATTTCTTCTCAGGATTTCTATCAAAGGACATGTGGAGGAAAGATTCCAGATGCAAAGTTTGTGTGCATCATGAGTCAATTCCTTGGACTGGTACTGAAAGAGAAAACTGATTTTTTTTTCCTCATCACAGTTTTTTTTTACTTTGGTAGAAACTCCTCTGGTAGGATGAAAATGTAGGCTCATTCTCCAGGTTTGTTTCAGTCAAACTGAATCCCTCTCAGCGAGATCATTTCACCTCTGATTCTCACCGAGGGAAAAGACGAGAAGTAAGTCGAACCTCAGAGGTGTTTGTCTTCCCTTGATCATTTGCAGGCAAGGAAATGACATTTTCCATCCTTTCAGGTGTGACAGCAGCTGACAGGTTAAGGCAGTAGAGGAAAAAAAAAAACTCAGGAGAAACCCTTTTTCGTCTTGGAAAGGATGTTACAGTCACCTAATATAAAGCAGGCTGCTTTACCTTTTTTAGTGTTTTCTGACTTATTGGAATC
>NW_015150635.1:977175-978379 GCF_000732505.1 Cyprinodon variegatus | reverse complement strand
CTGTTCACGCATATCCTCTAACCCTATATGCTTGGTCATAAAATTAAGCAGGAATCACAACTTCCAGGAAAAAAACAACAACAAAAGAAAAATACAAATGAATGTGAAAATTATACACATATTTTGTGTGTTTCATTCTTTAGTTTAAAAATAAATATAACACCAAAGACATAATGCAATGCATTAGAAAAGCATCCACTTGTCATTGTTGTTTATGAGTGAGACAATGTGAAGTGCCTGATTACATTAGAGCAGTTTGAAACCGATGTAAATGAAGTAATTGTTTCTGAAGTGGTACTGAGAGAATCAAGGGAATATTTATTTATCTCAAGTGTTTTCCAGTATAGGAAAGCTATCATTGAATCCGCAGGCTCTCAACCATCACCTTATCTCTGTCCTCTCAGTGTGTAGTAGAATTCAGTGCATGATAAAATCGCCCACGTTACTGCTCCTCAGCCCACATCATCCAGGCCTCAAGCTCAGCTCTAGGCTATGTTCACACAGCTGGTCTTAAAGCTCAATTAGGTCTTTAATACTACTGATTAAATGCTACCGCTGCCTGACTTCAGTCTGTATGGTTCAGGATATTAAATCTTGTTGGGTTGTTCGATTGAACAAATCATTATCATCAACTAATTCATTAATTTCTTATATTTTTTTATACAAATCTATAACTAGGAGTTTACGGTTGAAGTTAGCCTGGAATACCTCGAGGTACTAAAGTTGACTTAAGCTTGACCAGCCTAACCTCCTAAACACAGGGAAATACTGCAGAGGAGTGAGTTTCCAGTTTGTATTCTTCAGAAATTATGCTGATTCACACTCCAGTACAGTACGAATCAGTGAAGATTTGTAATGGAAAGTTATTTTTAAACAAAAAAAAGTCTTTATTTTCTTTATATCAGAGTTCTACGTCAACTTTTATGGTGGGTCAGACAAGTGCCCATTTATGTAAATATAATCTCAATTAAACCTAATAAATGTAACATTTGTTTTTGTTACTTGTTTTCAATTAATGGACACATGTGACATCAGATATTTCATCTGTGATAATACAACTTTAGTTACAAATTTGCAACTAAAAAAATTGAAATCAAAAATGTACATGTAGGAATCTAGAAACCCCTGATGAAGCTGCTAAAATCAGTGTTTCCATCCTACTGAAAGGTGAATTTTAAATGAACTTTTAAAAGTTTGAAACAAG
>NW_015150635.1:965600-976225 GCF_000732505.1 Cyprinodon variegatus | reverse complement strand
TAAAGCGGCAACTGGAGAGACTGAATCATAATAAGTCACCAGGTCCTAATGGTGTCAGCCCCAGAGTCCTGAAGGCCTGAGCAGAGCAGCTCTGTGGGATTCTACTGCACCTCTTCCCACTTAGTCTGACCCAGGAGATGGTTCCAGTGATGTGGAAGACCCCCCCGCCTTGTTCCAGTGCCAAAGAAGACTCAACCAACAGTCCGTGGGGACTATTGGCCTATTACCCACATCATGAAGAGCCTAGACAGACTTGTGTTGGTTCACCTAAGCACAAGCAAACAAGCAGCTATCAGGACCCACTGCAGTTTGCTTATCTGTGGAGTTGGAGTGGAAGATGCCAATATACACCTGCTTAAAAAAAAAAAAATGTCATTTAGACATGGCAGACAGTACTGTCAGGATCATATTCTTTGATTTCTCCAGTGCTTTTAACACTCTTCAGCCTGATTTACTTGAGAAGCTTCAGAAGACTAAGGTGGAGGCATCAACAATCGCTTGGATCAAAGACTACCTGACAAGCAGACTGAAGTTAGCACAGGAGTACCACAGGGGACGGTACTCTCTCCATTCCTTTTTACTCTGTACCCTTCCAGCACTAGACAGAGTCCCTTCTGTCATTAAACAACAAATATGTCCATGAGTTTATGTCAAACAGAATGTTTACTCTATAGTAGCAGCTTTCTAGAGCAAAGTCTCTTAACTTTAGGTTCTTATAGATTGTTGTAAAAAGCAATACACCTGATGGAACACGAGTTAGGTTTTCACTTTGATGAAAGTAGCAGAACTAAAGAAAATGTTGGATGTTCATAACCCCTTATTATCCCAGAACAGAGGTTTTCAACCCCTAGGGGTCCACAGAGGTACTGCATGTGGGTCATGAAAGTCTTGGTTGATATTCCCCACTGCAATTTTTTCCACTAATGGAAATGTCTTTACATCCACATTAACATGAATTCAACACACTGTAGTAAACAGATAAATGGAGGCAGAAGATGTCTTTCATTCATCAATGCACACATTCAGCGACACACAGGAGCTCTTTCAAGCTGGGCACCGTTTCATTCACAACACCTGTCCCATCAACCAGGAATCAGAATCAGAAATACTTTAATAATCCCAGGGCGACATTACTTTAGTTACATTACTCCATATGTAATAGAGTGACTATAGAACCAGTTTGATATAACACAATTTCATACAATATATATAATCGGGGGGGTCCCCGCTCCATCTCGCCATCAGTTTGGCGGTCTTTGGCCTCGAGAATGTTGAAGATCCCTGTCCTAGAAATACACCAAAAACAAGACACAAGTGACTTTTCTGCATAAGAGGAGAGTGAAAACTGACGGAGAATGTCTTTGGTCAACTCTGCCTGGACCTCTTTGCCCCCTGCCTTTATTATGGGACTTCAAAGAGACATTGGAGGGGTGGGTCAGAAGATGGGTGCATATTTATTGTCGGTGTTGATCAGTCACCTGCAACCGCACAGCTGGATAAGGCACATTTCTATTCCTGGAAGAAACATTTGTTCTCACCGGTTGAAGTTAAAACAACACAACATTCCTAGCAGGCCAAATGCCTACAACTTACTACAAATAAAATGATGACATTTACATTTTTCAGACAAAGATACTCCTGAAAACAAGTCTTAGGAGTTAGAGACAAATATCAAGCACAAAATTAGCCATTTAAAGTCCTTACATATGGCAACTGAATTTCTTCTGGAAGACAAAAAAACGCATTAAAAAAATCCTTCCCAGACAGCGTGAGTTGTGTTCTAATCGGCATAAGAAACCAGAAAGAGCAACCAGTGTGTTTATTTTTTTTTCTTAAATGGCAGTGATGAAGACGATGCAGCAGAGATAAAGGTTGAAGCTGGCGCATTGATTTCTCCTCGGATGCGTGACCAGTTAGCCGCAGCAAATTAACGTGACGCAGCGCGATCCGGCCTTCCTGTCTCCCGTTACAGAAGTCAGGCGACCTGACAAGCCGCAAGCTGATAGATAATGCATGAGGGGAGTAAGAGCCAGATTAAAGGGGTGTGGGGTGGGGGGGTACCCATAGGGGAGTGGTAGTGGGATGAAATAGATGAGCGAAAATGAATTACCTGAGCTAAACCAGGAACAAAAAGTGTCATAAAAGCAGGAGGAAACATAGAAACAAAGCTGGAGAGGAAAAGAGCAATAAAGCTGTAGTGAAGAGATACAGGAGGTGAAAGAGGCCTGAGGGCACTCAGACAGGTCGATCGACATTTACCACGGACATGAAAAGCACTGGATAAGAAACCAGAAGATACCCCGCTCTAAGTCAAGTTTAGACATTAATGATACACATAAATATGCAACATAACACCTCACATGCACCCAAATACTTCAAGCTGAAATTGACTGTGCTAATACATGGATCACATCATCATGATTAATGGCTCTTTACTCCATGGTCTGACCTACAGGGGGAGGGGCAGGACTCCAGCGGCTGAACACAATTTATTAGGTAACACTTCATTTTATGTGTGGTTATTATGTGTGCATGTCATGGCTGTTCCACGAGGCTTTGGACAATCTGCAGGTGGAAGGCCATCAAATGTGTGTGTGATGGAGACAGTGGATAGATGTGTGTTTCTATGGGGATATGTGTCTTAGTTCTGTAAGGAAACTCTGTCCCACATGGATGGGTTGGTAGAAAAAAATCCAAAAAAAAGGAGCAACAGCCACCTGCCTCACCTGGAGACGAAGTCTACAGGGAGAACAGACAGAGAGAGAGAGAGAGAAAGGAGAGACGTCACCTGTGACACGTCTCATTGCAGACGAAGAAGCCCTGCAGCTGGTCTGCTGCCAGGCTGCAGACACATCTGACCCTCTCCTTCTGAGAAAAAGGCGGAAGACTAAAGGTTGGAGATGACAGCGAGAAGCTAATTTCAGATGCATGTCCTGAAGGGAGAAGGTTGCTTTGTTTTATCAGTAACATGAATATAAACAGGTGTAAATTAGGTTATTAACACCTCTGATGTGATTTAATTTTTCTAAGCACATATTTTCATGTTTTTCTTCCTCCATCCTTTCATGGCGCTGAATATTTTCTAACAGTATGGAGGGATTATTTTCCCCATTGTTACTGTAGACAAATTTTTGTAAGGGAAAAAAATGTGATTTAATTTTATTTATAAATTTTTTTCATCATAATTAATATTTTCAAGCTTTATGAAAAACTCTTTTTAAATATTTTTTCTTAGATCACATTCTCTGTTGTTAATGTCCATGCAGACCGATAAAAATGCGCCTTCTTTGCTCCAGATCAAACCCCGCCAACAAAAATGAGAATGTAATCTATAAAACACAATTTTGCAATTTTTAAAACTCTGTAAAACAGGGAATTCTGCAATATGAAACCTGAAAAAAGAAAAAAAAAAAATTAAAAGAGACAAGGGGAAAAGTTTAAGAGGTTTATTGAGGAGTTTTTGTGGAGATTCCAGTGTTGCTCTGAACACTGCTCAACCGGAACTGAAAGGTGAGGGGAAGACACTGCGGTTAGTTCAGGTTCAGTGGGAAAATTGATTCTCGAACTTGAAGAGGAGGAAAGGTAGGCAGACTCACGTTTCCAGAGAATTGGTTGACTCTTAGACTCCAGTAGGTGAGGAAAGTGTTCCCGTGTTTGTCTCATACGGTGGAGGGCGGACAGGGTTACCCAGAATGCGGTTGCTTGTAGATGAATGGAGAAGACTGACTGCCACTCAGTTTTCCTGCGTTACTTGAATGGACTGTGGTGCAGATGAATCACTTGCTCAGTGTGAAGTAGAGACTGACATTTTTGCGGGAATCCCACGGGTCACGGGATTCCCGTGGGATGGGAGTCAGTATTAGTAACGATCACGTGATTGGGACGGTACAGGATTAAACATTAACGGGAGCAGACGGGAGCAGGAGCAAACCAATAGTAACTAAAAAAAAACCAGGATCGATGCCAAAAAATAAAATAAAATAGAAAGAAAAAAAATGGCGCCGCCATTTTGTAGTTTTTTTCCTTGAAGCATAATGCGAGTCAAAAAAACTACACGACCCAAAAACCAACAGTGCTTCCGCTCTGAGTTTTTCACCTGCGCTCAAAAACAACAAGAATGGGAGTGGTGCAGGAGCAATTTCACCAGGAGTGGGACGGGACAGGATTTAGATTTCTACTCTGGCCCGGGATCGGGACGGGACACAATTTTTTTCTGTGGGAGTGGGACGGGACAGGAGTGAAAATACACTCCATACTGTCAGTCTCTAGTGTGAAGCTCAAATGATTCCTCGGGGGGGAAAGTGGATCCAAACCTCCAGTTTGTTTCCTCAGCTCAGTTGAAGCTCAGTAGATCCTTCCAGGGAGAGAAGGTCCGAAAAATCCACGTTAAGACTCAGGTTGACAAAAACTCAGTTTGACTAAACAAAACTCTGCTTGGCTAGAGTACCCAAAACTGGCAAACACTCTGGCGTCAAGGTAGTGGTAGTCAGCAGCTTAAGAGCAGTCCGTTAACGAGGTAACCTCTTGCAGGTGTGTGAGGAGGACAATCAGGACCAGGCGCCGCTTGGTGGAGGAAGGAAGACAAACACACAAAAACACAGACCACACAGACTGGAGTCCTAACAAAAGATATAAAAAAAACAGAAACAAATTTGATATGACAAAAAGGTAAAAAAAAAATAAAAAAAAAATGAAGGAAACAGCAAAGTAAATGCTTACATTTTTTTTATTACATTTTTTTTTTTGTTTTGTTTTTTAGAGTTCCATTTTTTGAAAACATGCTTTTTAATATTAACAATCGAAGAACATTCTCTCCATATAGCAGATAAGTTGATCTTTCATTTACAGTAGATTGCTAATATTCATACCGCTATATTTTTCGTATTATGTCACAAACTCCAACTTGTTTTCATCTTATGATGATTTCATGTGACAGAGCAACATAAATTAGAGAATAATCAGAATAAAAATGAAAAGTGATTTTTAAAAAGTTCAAAGAGCGTGGAGTGTATTTATATCCTTCTAAATATGAGCCAGCAAAAACCTAAAGAACTTCAGAAGGCAGTTTTGTTAGGTTGACAGAGCTTTATTCTAATTATTTACAATCCAGGTGGAAAAATATGTTTCTAAAGGGACAAGCATCTCTGAAAAGTATGTAAAAGGAGTGTCAATAAAAAATAAATAAAAAAATGTATGTTTTGGTATTTACATTTCTTTTAAACATCAAACATCCTTTATGCTCTTTTTAATAATCCGATGAGGAATCTTAATTGGCTTAACATCAGTCAAGCCTTTTAACATGTTTCTACTTTTTTTCATTTTTGTCACACGCTCCAATTCTTTGATGTTTGAAGCCTGAAAAGCCTCTTAATCAGATTAACGTTTGGACTGCTGTTGGACCACTTTGAAACATGAACCTTACCTTTAATTTAGAAGCAACATGTTTGGGAAACTAAAAGATGATCTTTAAAGCCAACATTGTGGTTATTAATATTCTTAGGAGAAATTCTGGAAGATATCTTCTTTGAGGCATCATAAGTGAGTTAATTTAAACAGGACAACATGTACTTTAAAAACAAATACAGAATGTGATACTGGAATGATTTAAATAAAACTATGTTAACAAAATGTAAACTATGGTATACCAAGTCTTGTGTTGCACTTCTGAATACAGCATTTACACTGTGATCAGACTGAGGAGCTTCTGACATTGCAGTGTCTATCAACTGCACTGAACTTATATGAAACAAAAGGTTAATAGGTTGCCCTTTTATTTTTCCTTTCAGTTTTAATATCCTGCATCACGACGTGATGTTTTTATTTGGTCTTTTCTGATACGAAGTTGTTTTGATTCTGCAACAGTGGCGGAAATGTGTGCTACACAAAGAGCTGCGCAGCTGATGTGCAAAAACTTATAAAAACCAATTAAATCTGTGACAGTCTGGTATTGCTTGCTGCCAGTCATGTAACTCACCAGCCTTATCATGATACAATATTATATAGATTTTTTTTGGATAGCAATACAATGTTTGCCGATATCACAAATTCTTTAACGATGCAATATCAATGAAATTCAACAGTTGCAGGCATTAATTACTGAAATTAAAAATAAAACATTAAAATGTTCACATTCTGGCATGCTAAAGCTGGATCTGGCCTTTCCTATACTCCACTCTGTGGACATAAATGTAGATGAATTGTTAATCATATAATCTATTAATATTGTTCAGTGTATGCTGAAACCCCAATAAGGCACTATGACTTCCTTTGTCAATGAAATTTATTTACCAGTCAAAGTCTAGATTGCAATACATTTGAAACCCGTTCATCCATTCTCCATCATGCTTTATCCCACCTGGGGCCGCGAGGGGTGCTGGTGCCTATCTCCAGCAGTATACGGATGAGAGTCGGGGTACACCCTGAACAGGTCACCAATCCATCGCAGGGACTTTTGAAACCATACAAACACAATTTTTTGAATGTTGTAAAAGATTTTTTTGATAAGTATTCGGAATATTTTTGGTTGAAGAAATCAAAAACTTTTACAAGCTAAAAGACCTTTGTAAAAACCTTCAGTTCTGATACTACAGTCAGGATATGATGGTAGGAACTAGCATAAGACGATGTATAAATTCATCTCTTTCGTTTCTCCTGCTTTAAGAATGTTGTGGAACATTGTGGAGTTCTTGCTTAGGCTTCGTACTGCCAGAGTCTGTGTCCCAAAGGAGCTTCCCTTGTCCTGGTTTTAGATATACATCTTCTTTAGCAAAGTTTAAAGTAATAGGTTAATAATATGACCCTGTAGAACCTCATAACAGAAGTAAAAGCTAGGTTTATACAGAACAGGGCGTTAGGATGTATGTGGCAAAAGTAAGGCAGTCAGGCACCAATGACAATCCATTGGTGACTAGAGTGACCAAGTTGTGACATAAGTCTTTGCCAGAGGGTTCAAGTAGATGGGATCCGTACCCTAAAGCACTTTGTAGGAACAGAAGTTTCACTTTGTAGAAACTTCTGGCATCACATGGGCCAGAAGTTTTAAGTAGCAAGATTTTGTTCAATACTGTGTTGTTAATGCTAACAAAAAAGGTAGGAAAACTGTTAATAAAGACATATAGGTATGAAATGCGATTGTAATATTGAATCCAGCCAGCAGCAGCAGTGGGAGCATCTGATCAGTCTTGAGGTGTTTCCAGCTCTTTGTCAATGCATCTAAGCTTTTCCAAAAAAGTAAAAAAAACTTAACAAGTGGGCATACATTTTTTTTTTTAAATTCAGTATAATGATACAAATTTTGCTGTTTCTATTGAGCTCCTCTTATGCAGTATTTCAAAATGTGTCCAAAAAAGGTTGACTGAAATCTTCTGTGTATTCATGCCATTGAGCTTTAGGCTGCTGCTTTGAATCTTAAGCAAATATTAATAACAAAGGGCTTCGTACAACCTAAATGATTTTATAAACTTGCAGAAGATTTTTTTAGGTTAAAGCTAAACTTATACCCCATTTACCCTACCCTTGAAAAACCGTGCCGAGACCGGTCCAAGCTCAGTAACTGAGATAACTTATTGTGTGTAAATGGAAAGCAAACTGAACTGAACCGAGCTAGACACAACCGATCTGCGCTAACTGCAGACCAGTTCCAGAGGTGGGCTCGGCTCGGTTTTTCCTGGCTTGGTTCTCTGATAACAAGAGCTCATGAGCAGAACGTGTCATCTCCGTCTGGCTGCACATCCCGATTCACACTCCATTCCAGTAGTTGCCGGTAATGCCCCTCCAGAAACAGAAGAAGAAAAACAACTTCTTCTTCAACTATAAACAACAATCGAAATCTTCTCCACGCAACATTTTAAATAATGGCATTTTAAATAATAAGTACAGCAATAATAATCAAGCATAACTTTCTGAATGTGACGGGCGCCGCCATTTTGATTTGCTTGATTCCCTTCTTCGTCTTCTTCTTGTGTTTTATGGCGGTTGGCAAACAACTTTTGGTGCATTACTTGATTTTCTCCTTCAATACTGGCAGTAATACCGCAGATCATCACTAGGAGGCGAGGAACCGAGATAGCGTGATGTGTAAACGGTCGTCAGAACCAAGCTCGGCCTGGTTAACTAAACCGAGCTCGGACCGGTCTCAGCATGGATCGGTTTTTCAAGAGTAGTGTAAATGGGGCTATAATAAATGTCCTGATTCTGCACTTTTTGGTTCTGTTGAAGTTTTCTTTTTTTCAGTTCCATTTTGATTCATGTCTTTCTGTGTTTTCTAGTTTATTGGTTTCATTTCCATTTTGTGTCATTCTATTTATATTCCGGTTGTATTTGAGTTCTTATGTGTTTCTTGTTTACCCTCTCTTGCCCCCTTGTGTCAGTCTCCTTCCCCTAGCTCCCTTCTAGATCCTTCTTACCACACCTGCTCCCAATCAGTTAATTACTCCATTCTTTGTTCTGTTTGGCATTTATACTCCTCCTCTGTGGTTGCTCAGTGCTGGATTCTCTTCATTCGTTCCCTCCTTAACCCATGTTTTCCCCTTTGTTCTGGTTCTTGCTTTCCTTGATTAGTTATGTTTTTGGATTTATGCTTCTGTTGCAACTACTTATTAAATCAGCAAGAAACCACCTCAGCTGGCGTCTCTGCATTTGGGCTCTCTAAAAACCTCCACAAAACCTGAAAATAAAAATCAGCACCTAAAGATGCTTGTATTTATAATAGATGCTGAAACACACAATTAAGAATGAAAAGGTTAAAATGAAAGTTAGCATTTCAAAACAGTATAAAAAAGGCTTGTCATAAGAGGTACTGTACATCAGTTTGAGTGACGACTGAACCATGGAATGAGACGCTTATTGTGTTAAGAGTGCTGCAATAGACCTCCAACTCTCACAAACAAAGAATTGGAATCAGTGAAAGAAATAAGAATGAAAGAAACAACAAAAAGAGGCTTTGAAGCTTATAATCTGAAAGTGCTGAGGACAACTTTAAATCCGTTCATCACCTCCGAGGTAAAAAAAAGAAGAGGTGTGATGCCTAGTCTTGAAGCAGCAGAGAGGACACAGAGCAGAAGATGAAACCTGTAATGGTGCGATCTGTTACACTCAAAGTGTAAGGCGAGACTTGTGAAACCTCCAGGAGGAAAACATCATGTTCTGACATGACAACTAAAAAAAAATAAAAAATCCTTTTCAAACACAATAAAGCCATGATTACCATTAAACATGACTTTGATTTAAGACCTCCTTAGGAGTTACGTAAGTGCAGGTTTAATCAGAGCCTATTCAATCTTCTACTTAAGCTTTTTTTTATGTATTTGTGTCTAGGAACTGTCTTATTTTTTTTTTTACTTTTTAAAATCATACAAGAGCACAGTTCCAGTGCTGATAGAACTATTGTGTTTAATACAATCGAAGATTTAAGAATGCAGAGTTTTGTTATTTCTAGATATGCTTCTTATTCTTTAACATTTAAAATAGACTTGAAATAATAACGTTTAACTTGTTTATTTCTTGAAAATGTAATTTTTTAACTAAAAGTGAAAAGAGGTGTAAGCAACACAAAAGAAATATGCACCCTGTCGTGACTGTTAGTGCTTCTGTATTTCCTTTAACAACGGCCGACGGTGAACATTTCAGCCTCCTAACCACGTTACCAACCTAAATTGCAAATGCTTTCTGCTATAATCCCGACATTTGGAGTCAGAGTGGATGTTTTGTCCTGCAAATTAGATCATTTCCATCTGCTTGATTTCGGATTAAACCTGATTGCGATGACTCGTGTCCTCCAGAACTCAGATTTAAAAGAGGCAATATCTTCTCACTTGATCCCCCTGAGTAGGAGGATAACAAATGATTGTTATTAGAGGAACGGGAGGAGGAAATCTGGCTTTAGAGGACAGATTAGTTGTAATGCCAGGTCATTTCAGCAAGTGGCTGTAAGACCCAGTAGGAAAGTGAAAGTGCAGCATAATTACCTGAATCACTAAGAACTTCAAACCACGCAGGCTACAATTAGTTTGGAGCACAGCAAAGGGCTTAGTGTTCTATCTCACTAATGACCGCAATCAATCATTTATCATATGAGGAACCAAAGAGCGGGGATGGTTGGTTTCTGTAATTTACTTGAAGAAGCTTTAGCTACCAGGAACAATTTGCGAGAAGCTGATGCGTTAAAAATTGTGAGCTGAGATGGTGTGGTAGCTGGTTTCACTGAAGAAAGCTCATTTTTCCATCTTATTTTAAATAACATATAGTAAATGGATGAGCTTATGATTCTCTCTGCTTTCAAGTCGCACTTCAGATCCTGAATTGTTTTCAGTCACTCTCATACTGTAAATACGTGCAGACCATACCATGTAAAATATAGTCAGACAGTAAAATAATAAAAGTGGATAAAGGTTAAGAAAGATAGTAAGTTATCTCTTATCTTACATTTTCTAGTTTTTACTCCAATATACATGGAATAAACATTATGAGGGTGCTTTATAAGGGAAACTTAAAGGACACAAATATAACAGAACAAGACTTTTCAAACTGTTTTATTTCAAAGTAATGTAATGAACAGCGTCTCCACTGTAGTCTGGTAAGGTTCTCCATTTCCAGCATGTTAGATCCGGTTCATATTAGGGCTGTCA
>NW_015150635.1:953075-963466 GCF_000732505.1 Cyprinodon variegatus | reverse complement strand
AGATATCAAAAAAGTACTCCAGAGTGTTGTTCAGCATGGGGGTGAGTAGAAAATGAAGGCTAATCATGTTTTGGGTGTACTATTCCTTTAAGGAGGAAGATTTGTAGACAGATGAACACATCAGAACTGTTTGTTTCTATTATAATGTTGATATTCACCATTTTCTCCTGCTGCAGAGATGTATTCAAGCTCTTAGGTTTAAATTTCCTGTATGTATGAAAATCTTTAGTGTGAACTGTAAATATTTGATGATGGTTTTGCCCTCTGCGTCGGTTCCTTTTATTTTATTCTTGTTGTTCCAACCGTACTGACAAGCTGCAGCTATGGAAGTTGTCAAGATTCGCTTCATCACTCTGAATAGCGCTGTTTAATCTGCATATGAATTAGAAGCAAGTTACACTAGGAACTGTCAACTCTGAATGAATGCGTGAAGAAGGCAGGTGGGAGTGCGCTGCATTTTCAAAAAGCCAATAGATCACAGCTTAAATGTTACAGCACCTGATTACTGTGACACCATTTAGGCCGTGTCCTAGGGCCAGGATTAAGTTCTCATTATGTTCAGAGCCGTAATTACTCATCTTAAACGCCCTTCAAGAATAATACTGGCATCTGGTTTTTCTCTTACAGATGCTGAAGGCTCCATAGAGGGAGATCGATGATGTATAAAGGTCATGACTTAAACCTCATAGTGGTGCAATGACATCTTTCATTCTGCAAAGGATTGCAAAGGCATTTCTAAAGCTTTGTGACTGGAGTGAAGTACAATGAGGAGAAAAATCCACAAAGAAGGAAGACATAGAGGATTGGCTGACCTATCAATATTCCAAGACTGCATAACAAAAATCATCACAAAGAAAACCAGAACATCGTCTAAAACAAGAGTTCCCAAAATAGCAAGACGTTTTTTAGCAATCAGACCCAAAATACATGATTAAATGGATATAAGTACCATGAAATATTTAGATATATCCTAATTTATTTATTTGTATAACATATTCAATGTACAAATCCATTTTAAAATGCACAAAATGTCCTATTAAATAAATACAATTACATTTAAAATTATGCATCTAAATAATTACATTAAAATAATTAAAATAAATGTGGAGTGACATAGCTATTGTATTTTTACGGGGTATTCCAGTGAGTTTCCTAAAAGTTGATCTAAATTAGGCCTGCCTAAAGGCGGCAATCAAGGCTGCTGTCCTGAAGTTTTAATGCTACGTTCACACTGAACGCGATTTGAGCAGCAGAAATAGCCTGTTTACATGCAGTCCATGGTTGAAATGCATCAAGCCGCATCAGAAGGTCCTGCAGCTGGTCTCAGGCAACTCATATTGCAGCCTCTGAGCAGCTGCTGTTGTGCCTCTTCAGCATCTGAGACAGTGACGTGCTTCAAAAGCAGCTGATGCTAGAAATGGAAGATCTGAACTTTTGCTTCATTACGTGCAACATAAGCCAATCAGAGAAGCTGATCTGGGAGCTGGCAGGGAGCTGAACAGAGTGCTGCTGATGAGGAGCTGTCGGCATAAAGCCATCAGAAATTATCATGAATATGTATCTATATATAAGTGGGGTAATATTCTACTAGGTTTCATATAAGAGTCACAATATGATCACTCCACTGAAAGTCTATTAATTAACATAAAAAGTTGAAACCTGCAAAATATGTTCACTTTTATTATTCTGGTGCTTGCAGTTTGCCAAGGCTGCATCTAACAGTTACTTTTTGCAAATCCAGTAATCTGTCGATAATTTTTTTGATTAACTGATTAATAACCGGATTGTGAAAAGTTCCCCAAAGAAGACTTTGTTTACAAAATTAAATGGTGAAACTAAAACCCTTCCACTTGAGGATTTCTGGATAGTAAGAAGGCAAACTTTTCGAAATGAGTACATAAAACTAAATCCTATCTTAATTTGTCAGAGCACAACCTAACCAACC
Source organism: Cyprinodon variegatus (assembly GCF_000732505.1). NCBI lineage: Eukaryota > Metazoa > Chordata > Actinopteri > Cyprinodontiformes > Cyprinodontidae > Cyprinodon > Cyprinodon variegatus. The sequence continues at coordinate 961,521 of NW_015150635.1, read as the reverse complement.
AGAGGGTGTCGCAATTCAGTACTAACAGCCGTAGAGTTATCAATGCTGTTTTAAGGTCTGGGCCTGGCAATGAATTAAAACTTCGTTTTTTTTTTTTTGTTTGTTTTTTTGGAACGTTGGCGAGGGGGTACCGTGAGTTTGGCGAGGCGGCCGTACGAGGGAAGCCTGTGAATTCCTAGCTAGCAGTTACTAGCGTTAACAAATAGGCGCTAACGTTAACGTGTATTAGGTTACTTCAGTTGGCTTACTTAAAAAGTCTATGACTTACCCTTCATGTGACTCGACAGCGCAGACTCGCCCATTGTGAAAAGCTGCACATCTTTTTTGCAGACTTTACAAGAGGCAACTCATGGGGTTTGTTCCCGTTTAATCCATAATTTGTATTTTTCATCTTCCAGCCAACGTTCATTGAAACGACAACCTCCCGGCTTGGTGCCTTAGTGGTTTCATGGGGGCGGAGTCACACATGGAAATAGACTGGCAGATCGCAGTCACACATAAGCGAGCAGGTTTCATTTTCGGGCTCTCCAACATTTTATTTCTCCATTTAATAAACACACGATTCAGTTAGATAGGTATTTGTTGCAAAAGAAATAGTTACAATTTCAAGCTTTTTCAAGCATTTCATCCAAAATATAAGCACTTTTCAAACCTTGAAAACACAACATCAAAATTCAAGCATTTTCAAGGATTTCCAGCACCCGTACGAACCCTGTTTGTAAATGAGGCACTTTCACCAACTCCCCTTTTTAAAATGAAAAGTAACTAATGAAGGGATTTGTTAGTAGTTGTTTTGCCCTTTAAGCTTTTAAAGCACAGTTGGTAGCCAGCAGTAATATGTTAGTTAATAACTGCCAATTCTAAAATTTTAAGTTTTCTTGGAAAAAGGATTCCCATATCTCACATTTTTGTTGGTAATTCTTTTACCATAAAATCAAGAGTACTCCAGGTCACCTGTCTTTATTCCTGAATGGGTTAATCCATCATTTTGACTCCTAATTATTTTTAAGAACATCAGAGAACAAAATCTTCAAGCATGTGAAAAAACATGTCTGTTGTTCCTTCAGTTACTTAAACACAGGATAGTTTGGAGAGAAGAGTTTAAAGTTGCAGCTTTTTCATGCTGCTATTCCTGTCCACAATCAGATAAAGAGACAGTAGACAGATATATTGGGCAGATGACATTTTGGCCTAACGCTAACGGTGTTTTTTCTGTATCGACCCTGGCTGATATGTGCATGCATTCCAAGATTCATTAATGCATCTGAAAAAGGGGGTTAATTGAATAAATAAATGAGCCACGGACACGTTCTTTCCTCTGCTCTAGTACGTATTGACTGAATTATCATAACTTGCATACTCACAGAAATATTCTGAACTTGAAACAACCTAATCGATACCTTATGAACTATTGCGCTTTACAAACATAAAAATAATAGATAGTATAAACATGAAAAGAAAGAACCTCGAGGCTACAGTTAATATTCTGATGCTCAAAATTTTTTGATGTATGTCATCTGTGCCAGCGTGCTTCAGCGTCCTTCAGCGCCCTCATAACTTATACAAAACTTACCCATAAATTATACAATGTACGCCATTTTTTGCCAAATTTGTCATACGTCTGCATAAGCTGGCTAAATAGTCATGGTGTGACTATGCCATTACATATATGTATACATAAATATGCTAGGGATGCACGATATAATCGGCCCCCTATTGGTATCGGCCTGTATCGGCCTTAAAACTGAATATCGGACATCGGCCACCCCACCGATATTTAACCCGATATTTGATCAGCTTCTGAGTTTCTAAAGTCTAAAAAAAAAAAAAATACTTCTTCTTCTTTTTCCTCAAAAACTTCTTTTTTACAGACTTAAAAACTTCTTAAGACGAGGGAAAAAATATTGATACATTAAAATATCACAATATCTTCATATGCTGATATATTGCCATTTAAAAACACCATATCAATCTCTTTTACTAATGAAATATTGCTATATGTCATCGCTATGCTACGAAATCCCCCGAAAATTCACGAAATTTTGCCATATTTTTATATGTTGATATATTGACTATTTTACTAACAAAATTCTCACAAGAATTTGCAAAATATCACGAGAATTTGTAACAGAACGATGAAATTTCACGAGATTTTGAAAGTAAAATAGATCGATACCGCGTTTTTAAAAATCAATTTGATATCAGCATATGAAAATATATTTGAGTATATTATTTTTCAAAGTGTCAGAAATGGATAACAAAACTGCTATTTTCAATGACTAATTATTTTTGTCCAGCTTTAACATCAGTATCTATATCGGTTATCGGCTACATGAGTTTTAAAATATCGGCATATCGGATATCGGCCAAAATCCCAATATCGTGCATCCCTAAAATATGCAGTTGCTTACGTACTCAAATCATGTGTCCCAATTCCATTGGATGGTTACAAAGCCCTGACTGTTGTCGTTTCAATTCGGGTGTAAAGATATTGGGTGAGGGCTAGTGGTAGTGAGTTAGGGCTAAAGGGTTGTAAGTAGGGAAAAAAATTGGGCCCTAGTATCTGTTTCATTTACCTGTCTTCGGCTCTAAATAAAAATCAAAAGTTTGAAACCTTTTCTATTTTTGAATGATAACAATATGGAATAGCTTATAATAGGTATTTATATATATCCCTGAGTTTAGGTTATACAATCTAAACTGTAAAGCTTAACAAGTACTGCCTAGAATATCTCTCATATTACTTCCTTTACATGCTCTTTTTTAATTGTGTCACTCACCATTGAAAACGTACAAAGACAAAGTTATCCCTTCTTTAATTATGTCTTATTAATCCAACACATTACATGTGGACTCTAATCAAATTGCAAAAGTATTTCAAGGACGGCTGGTTGATAAATGATTCACCAGACCTTAACTTTATATGTCATAACAAAAGCTCTGAAGATCTATTAAAATGCCCAAAAGTTTTATTTTTTCAATTAAATTAGGGAAATCTTTTGAAATTTTGTTTTTAAATTTTTAATTACCAAAGACTGATAAGAGAAAAGTAATTTCTAGTCTATCAAAGTCAAATGTGGAACATTCTTTGGAGCTGAATGGTTCTGAAGGCATTCCGTTTCCTGCTTGCTAAAATATAGATAAGAGATGTGGATTACATGGAGATAAAATGAAGCAGATGTGTAACTAAGTAGTGTTAATATGTGTGGAAAAAAGGTTTTCCTAAACTGTGCAATAAAGTTTCCATGCAAAAATTCCCTTCTGTGTTTGATATGGAAAGTAAAATAGAAAATAACAAGAATTATAAACAGGAATTATGAAATTTTCCACTTAAAAACATGTGAAGTTTTCCCAATTTTTGTTTTACTTCACAAACTTATTAAGTAAATACGACAGTAAAGACTGTTTTTGTTGTATCCTTAATTTAAAAAAGATATAGGAAAGTAAATTCTGATTAGCTTTTTTCACTGTGGAGAAAAAAGTATTGAAAAAAAATAATTTTTTAACTGTTGGTCCACAGTTTGTTTTGTGACAATTGTTATAATACAGACTTATTTAAGGTTTTTCCAACATAAATAGTCTTTTTAATGTCATTCATCACCTAGCAATTAGATTCAGGTCTTTGACTAGGCCACTTCAAACCTTATTTTGTGCAGGGCATGAATACATTTCCTTGTAGCCTATTCTGATTATTGTTTTTTTTTAAATACCTCTGGATGGTTTGATCTTAAGTTTGCGAATTGATGGGCTGGAAATTCTTGATTTCACAAGACACCAAGTGGGGAAACGCCAAATAGTTTTTGACAATTAATATGATGTGGGACGCATGGAGAATGAGATTGATTGCTGGAGGGAGCTGAATCAGGGGGCAAAGCTCTTGATTTACCGACCGATCTACGTTCCCACCCTCACCTATGGTCATGAGATCTAGGTAATGACTGAAAGGACAAGAATACAAGCATCCAAAATGGTTTTAATTTGCAGATTGCCTTTGAGATCAGATGAGGAGCTCAGTTACCGGGGAGGAGCTCGGAGTAGAGCCGTTGCTCCTCCATATTGAAAGGAGCCAGCTGAGGTGGGAATCAGAGGGAGGCGACCAGGAATAGGACATCCAGGCATGTCCTATTCCTATCAACACCTTTGTTTATAGATGTTGGAGTTCGGCCTGTTTTTCAGTGTAGTCCTGTTTCTCTGACTGTGACTGGCTGGATATGCTATCTTCTGACATGGGAGCTGGCTTGGAGCTCGTCTGCCTGGCTGTGTGTTTCCTGGACAGAACCGCCTTTTACACTTGCCTTTTGTATCTTTGCTTCTGTCTCCTTGAACCCCGGGTGGCTTTGGCAGATGGCCACACACTGAGCCTGGTTCTGCTGGAGTTTTTCTCTCCACTGTCGCTATAAGCATGCTTAGTGTGAGAAGAGTCAACGAGTCAATGCAATCAACTGGTTTTCCTTTGATAGAAATCTTTGAATCAATTTCAATGCATGATCTGGTGAACTGTAAAGTGCCTTGAGATGATGTGTGTTGTGAATCGGCGCTATATAAATAATAAGATGAAACTGAAACTATTGGGAGGAGGCCCAGTGGAAGGCCCAGGAAACACTGGAGGGACTGTGTCTCTGAGCTGGCCTGGTGTCGCCTTGAATTCCCCCCAAAGCAGCTGGAGTAGGTGTATATGGAATGGAAAGTCTGGGCATTTCTTCTTAAACTGCTGCCTACACGACCCGGCCCTGGATAAAGCGGAAGAAAATTCATTTTTAGGCACTTGTACCCTTAAGTTTCAATTTGTTAGACATACATGGAATGGAAGTAGAGATAGGGGAAAAAATGCATCAAAGGTCTTCAGGCTGGGAATCGAACCTGTGACAATAATGTTGAGGAGCAAAGCCTGGGTCATGCCTTTAACCCCTGCAACACCACTGCACCCCAGAATATGTATCAAATACATAAATACCCATGTCCCATGGAAAACAAATAGGTGTATATTGAATATACCATTTATTTGTAAAATGCACAATTAAATGATTAAATGCCCCGTTAAATAATTAAGCTGTCATGTTTGGTTTTAGGTTCCTAACCCACATGCAGAACACACGGAAACAGGAGAAAAAGTTCAAAGGTTTATTGAACAACACAGTTGAATAAAGAACTGATCCAAGGGATTATCAGATCCAGGACTGGTCTCGACTGGGTTCACTGCAGAGGGGGACATAGTGGTTAGCTGAAGTCCAGGTAATTTGCAGGGTAAGAGAGTGCAGGTCTGTACCTGAACTGGAGTTTGAGCTGAGCGGCAGAGGGGGGGAACCAGGAGGGTCCAGAGGCTGTCGGCAGGCTGAGGGCTTGACGGAGGCAGAGCTTGGTTTGAGAGTTTGCAGACAACAGGTTTGAGTTTCCCTTTCTGATTCTTCAGAGGGCAGGCAGGCAGGTCATTGACAGGTTTGATTCTCCAGGGTTCTTCAGAGATCAGACTGACAGATTTCCAACAGAGAAACTCTTCAAGGTTTCAGGTTTCAGGCAGGTTCAACCTGGGAAGCAGAGAGGACAAAACAGATTAAGTTCAGGTTCAGGTTTTCTGGGAGTCAGAGATTCAGACAGGCTGGTTGGCTCAGGCTTGCTAACCATAACTGGCAAACACTCTGGCGCCGGGGTGTAGCTCTCCGCCTCCTTAAGTACTGGTCTCCTGATGAGCAAACGAGCCGCAGGTGGTGCAGTCAGCTCCAGCTCCAGGAGACCTAGAACGTGCTCTGGTGGAGAAAAGTGGACAGACCTCCAGATCCCAAAATAAGCATATGTTTAAAATGATAAATTAAGTAATTGAATACTATTTTTAAAGAAAATTTAAAAAATGAATATTATTACTTTACTTTTCATATTCAATTGTAATAATTGTAGCATTAGTTCATTACATGTATATTAGAGGTTCATCATTCATTCACATTGTTATATTTAGGTTCGCAGGCTAAAAGTGTGGGAACCCCTGGTCTAAAGGATCATTTGGCTGTTTTTAGACAATTTAAGATTTTTTTTTGTTTGTTTTGTTTTTTTCCTTTTGACTAGTGGTGGTTTTTACCATTGAAATCTTCCATCAATACCATAATGCCCAAAGACTTAAAAAAATGCTAAAATAAATCCCAAAAACTTTACCGAGGGAAGTGAGGCCAGCAATGGTTTTGGGTGTCTGTGACCCATTTATTCTATAATGGGGTTTTACTTATGCTCAGAAAGCACTGAACGAATACTATCAGGATGGACACGTGTACTTAGTTTGTCATAATGAACTAAATTTTGGTTTGACCTTTTAACAATGATTCCAGTCCTTCATTGGTTAATCTCTAAAAGATGTGATACCATCTTTTAGGTCTGCATGAATCATTTATTCACATATCCATATATATTATTCACCACCTCCAAAGACTGCTTGTTCTTATTGACAGAATGGATTTAGCTTTGGTTGGGTTTGACTTTGTGCCTGCTGCCGGGACTAAATCCCCAAGCTCGCCTTAGCCTCCTCATGAGGCAGCGTCTAATGAAACATTTAAATATTTATGTGTTGAAAAGTTGTTTACCTCCTATTCTGTGGTGTACTGCAGGACGGGCGATAGGTGGGGGGGTGTAACACTCTTTCTGTTCACTTTGAGCAATGTCCTTATTCTCTTGTTTCACTCCTTCCTTCACTTATCAGTGTTGGTGAATTAATGAAGGTGAAGACGAAAGAGAGGGACTTCTTCAAAGGACTGGAGATGAAACTGCATTGTTTCTTTTATTATAACTTTATCCCTGCTTCACCCTTCACCTTTTGCCTTTGGAATCCCGAACCAACTGCGGGAATAAAAGCAAAGTCCTTTACTATCCCGAGGGGTGTTTATCACACGGGAGAAAAGGACGTTTCCAGCAATGTGTCGGCTTAAAAACCTTACAATGTTTTCAACAAAAAAACACAGGGTTTGATAATGATCCTTGGAGATTGTTATCCTTATTATTAGGTGTTCATAAAGTCTCAAGCAAGAGTTTCATACTTCTTGAACCTTGTCATTCTCTAAGTTTCCAAAACAAATTTCAGGGATTAGTGCACTATTTTTAAACTGCTTTCCTTTTCTGCTACACTGTTTCTATTCTGATTCCTGCCACACTTCATAATGGTAATGTTCATTTCACTATTTCACTGTTATAAGATGTAAGCCAGAACTGTGTATACAAAATAACAATAAAGTTTTTTGTTAAAAAAAAAAAATTGTTGGTAAAACTCAAAGTTTTAAGGCAACAAACCTAAGAAAAATCTTAGGTTTAGGACTTCAAACTAACCATTCAGGTTTTGCTTTATGAATCCAGAATTATTACAATTTATATTAACATATTAGAAATTTAGAAAATGTTAAGACCAAACTACGAATCTTAAACTTCTTAATAAGGATTTTTTTAACCACTTATTGTTTCTCAATAATGAAATTTGGTCATCTCCAATTTTACAAAACCCCCCCTTTTTTTTTTTTTACAGGGGCAGTAACATTCTGAGTTGCTGATCTCTACCCGATGGTCTTATTTATATAGCTGGGCCCTGACAATTGTGGAAGCCGCCTTCCACTCAAAGGTTTCCCGCCGAAAACCTGAAGTCATTTAGCTGTTGGTTTTTAGGCTAAATGTGGTCTTTCCATCATAGTCTTGATTTAGTCCAGAAAATGTTGTTGAAAACTGGGCTGTTTTGGTCGGTCTGATTTTTTCCCACTTTATTCCAAAGATGTTGAAAAGATGTTTCAAACCCAGTTTTCAAAGTCTTTTCAAAAATCTGAAAATGACGGCTTTTCAACTTTCACTTTTTACCCAATATAGACGTCATTTGTATGTAAATCATGTTGTCTTTTCAATGTCTTTTCAACCAGTTTTTGCTCGGAGGGATTTATCTATAAAACGGAATTGCTCCTAAATTGTACGGTTCCTCACACAAATTCCAGCCTATCTATAAAGCTAAGCATATGAGAAAGGAAACTCGTAGCACAGATGGTTACTGATGTGGGGACTGAAGCCAGATTGCATCATATTTTCTTCCAGACATTTAATTTCACTTCATGTGAAATTTTAATCATACATCCACTTTTATCAATTCAATCTCATTTCATTTGTTTATAAAATGCCAGTTTAACTTCCCAAAACTAACAAGCATTTACAAATAATAACTCAGAATGCATGAAAATTACATTGGTAAAATGTTTACCAATATAGAGATCTATAGACATCTATAGATCTATAGACACATAGATTTCTTTGGAACGCTTAGATTCTCCACAATTCAACCACCTAGTTCATTTTATGGACATAGCGAGCACCAAAGCACAATTAACACAGATATAGCAGCATGTCAAAATGTTCCCAAAGATGCTCTATTGGATTGAGATCTGGTGACTGTGGAGGCCATTTGAGTACAGTGAACTCATTGTCATGTTCAAGAAAC
>NW_015150635.1:949541-952305 GCF_000732505.1 Cyprinodon variegatus | reverse complement strand
TGTCTTGACCATGTCTACATGCCTAAATGCACTGAGTTGCCGCCATGTGATTGGCTGCTTAGAAATTAAGTGTTAACGATTAGTTGGACAGGTGTACCTAATAAAGTGGCCGGTGAGTGTATGTTTGTTATCTGAACTAAGATTATTATATTATGATATTAGATTATATTATTGTACATATATTTAACACCTTCATAGGAAATCAGTGTTTTACTATTGAAAACACTTTTCTAGTAAGGAATACGTTTTTTTTTACTGTCATTTTCCTACAGTTTTGCAGTCCAAAATGCATGGAGTTGCATTATGTTACCTCTGTATAAAATTCTGCATAAGAATGGAGGATGGGATGAAGGGCAAACCTTGAGTTATATCCTTGTTGATGAGCAGTCACACATATTCTAACATTATAGTGAATGCATAGAAGTTTGTGGTTGTAAACCGACAGAATGTGACAGTCAGATAAAAACAGACCAATGTTGCAACACGTGTCTGTTTAAAAGGGTGTTGTCTTGCATTTATGCACGTTACAGAAGAAAAAGTTAACTTGTGATCCAGACACAGTAATGTCAGTGCAATGGGGATGGAAAAACGGGTTCAGAAAAAACCCACAGCTCATCCACTCTGGCAGCTGATATTCCTGTCTGTATGAAGTGGGATTCATGCACCGCTTTTTCCTTACTTTTTAATTAGGTTTCTGCCTCTACACAACGTGATATGAAGCACGCTCCTCACATCAAAATCCACCTAGAAATTCAGGCTCCTGTGAAGCTATAAATACGTCCCCAATTTGTTATGAAGGCTCCGTATCGGAGCGGCAAAGAGAATAAAAGTGTCAATCAAGCTGAAAAATGAACAGAACAGAAAAATGTCCCTTTATTAATGGTAACTTAATTGAGGCAGAAAAGCACAGCATAGACCCTTTTTGTCATAAAGCACAATTTACCACTGAGAACACACGCTGCTGCAACTGAGTACAGCGCTGAATGTGTACTTGATTGGATTTCTGCCTATAATGAGAGCAACTTGTCAGGCAATGCGTGTGCAAAGCAAGAATTCCTGTAAGCTCGCAGAAACACGTGGGTGGCTACAGCTGAGATGAACTCAGGGGCCTCTATATTTTCTTGACTTATAAAGGAAACACACTGTCTATAAGTCAGCTCACTTTTTTATGGAGTCATCACAAGGTACTTTATTTAGAGAAAATCATGCAAGAAAGCAACCAACTGAAGATATGTGGCCATAAACTGGGAAAATGTCAGGGCCCCTTTACTCTTATTATAGGACTCTTTTCTCATTGAGTTGTTGGTGAACAGATTTGCATATTTTAGTTTTTTTTGGTACCTGGTCATCATATGTTTAGGTTATTAAAGGGGAAATACTTTCCAAGCCAAACTGGCATCAAATAAGTATGAAGTAAATATTATTCCATTATTTTTGCAAGCACAGAACACATTTTGTATATAGAAAAAAATGTAATCCATAAAGAAAAAAATTAAAGAACGTCTTTATTAGAAATAGGTTGTATGAGTACCTTTTGCATTTTTTTTTCATATTTTATTTCTTCAAATTATATTTTTCCTTTTTTTTTGCAAGCTTTATATATTTTTTTTAATCTTATTCTTCATATTTCTGCTTTTCAGATTGAGTTTTATGATTCGCATTAATTTCAAAATGCATTTTACAGATTATGTGTTCTTCCTTTCTGGGGGCGGGCTTTTCTCTGGAGTGTGGATGTTGTTAAATTAGTGCTTTTGGAACTCTCTAGCGCCTTTATTTCAAAATCATGACTTATTTTTTCTGTGTTAATAGAGACTTTGCAGACAAACCATAAAACCATTGAACTCTATCCTCGTGACCAGGAGCAAGAGGATCCATTAGCCTGCCTCCTGCTCTGTCTCACTGTCTGCTGTCGTCATGCAGGACAGGATGCCTGCAGACTGCAGCAGAAAGAGAGATCCTTTCTACTACGAATCCATATCTTAAATGAAATACACTTGTGCAAAGCTGCTGCTAATCCTGCCCCACATTGCAAAATGGGATCATGAAAACTGTTTTTAGCTGGTATAGAGTGTGGAACAATATGGCTGAATTCTATGTATTTGCTTTAGTTGCTTATATAAAAGCTTTCGCTCTTAAAATCTGCAGTTTTACCTTACTGCTATCCAAATATCTCTGTACTGCTTTGACAACCAAAGGAAAAACTGAAAAAAACAGGGATTCTGAATCTCCTGCAGCTGGATGACATGAAGTATGCAAATGAGGCAATGATCTCATCTAGCACCTTATAGGACAGCCAATGGAGACTCTTCTTGTTGAGGAGATAACAATAGAGGAGAAAAAACACATTTCTATTGGTCTGCATGGACGTTTGCAAAAAAAAAAAAAATTCATATTGGTCAATGTGTGCTTTAAATAAGCATTTGTATTGGGATGGAGGTAGAGTGGGAGTTTAATATGACTGTAAAATCATATATATATATAAAAGAAAAGCGCTGAATGTTGAAACCTCCATATCACATACCAGTCTTAGGTTTACATTCTATCACAGCTGCACTTTAAAAATGGAAATGTCCTGAAAGCTGTACTGAACAAAATTTCTTTTTGTATACACTCAGTGTGTGCAAAATCACAATACAGTCTTTCTAAGTCTAAATCTAATATCTGAAAAAGACTAATTTGGAAAAAACATTTATTTGAGAAAATTAAATATGAAAAAAACGAGAGAAAAAATCTTTCATATTTGCAAAACATGTTCTTTCCTTTT
>NW_015150635.1:943788-946745 GCF_000732505.1 Cyprinodon variegatus | reverse complement strand
AACCCCATGCAGTACCTCTGTGGACCCTAAGGGTCGCAGACCCCCTGTTGAAGACCTCAGCTCTAAAGGGCTGGTTACACTCCTGCAGCAGTGTGTCGCAGGTAGCTTGCTGCAGGTATGATGAAAATATTTTTGATTCATGCCCAATTTTAAAGTGTTGTATATGCGCTATGTTATTCCAGGCCACAACACAAGAGAGACAATCACAAACTAGCTAAGATTGTGGGTGTCCGTGGGTCAGTTTGACGAGCTTGTTTGCCATCTACAACCCCTCATCCATCGCCGGATGAAATACAGTTCACCAGTGAGTGTTCCCAAAGACTGGCGATGGCGCTGCCTGTTTTGACTTCGGGTGCAAACCAACAGACCGTTGTATAGAGCTACAAACTAGCGTCCTGTACGGTGTCTGGGATAGTGTCCGAGATATGCCAGGCGTCTAAAGCCAGAGTTTCTGCCATTAGGTACTAAACAGGAAATACGCATAGTGTAGAGAGGACGTAGAATTGATCATTCAGAGGCCTTGTTTCTCTCCTCCGTGCGACGCTATCTGCGGCACTGTCTGTTGTCACCTACAATTTTAGGGTGCAGAGTGTGTCTGCGGAAGGGGGGAAGGGATATCTGGGTTAACTACGACGCACAATCAGACGACCTGGTTTTTGAGCATAAACCAGGCTTAACGGTGCTTGAAGACGGAATGCTGTGTACGTGGTGATTAAAGTGAGCACCACCAGGAGGTTACCGGGCTGCTTTTCAGACCTATCAACAAATTAGCATAACTTCAGCTGACACTCCGCCCTCATGAAAATACTGAGCAAATGGATCATTTGTAAAAAACAAAATGTAAAAAAGCTGTGAAACCTTGAATGAGTGCAGCATTTAAGTCGTAGGGATACGGCTGTTCCAACCGTTGCATTTCAGAATTCTTCTGAGTGGTGCACGACTTTACAGGAGTGAATAAGGTGAATCTGATTGGTCGATTATCAAAGGGGCGGGATTGTCGTGGTGGAAGGATCACAAGCAAGTTTGATATTGGCCGGTCTCTTGGAAGCAGCGTTGATAACCAGTAAGCAACTTAGAGCTAGTAGTTTCCAAAAGGGAAATTACATTAGGCCCAATTAGCACTAAATTGGTGACTTAGAAACAACACTGTTAAGGAACGTTTTGTCTCGGAGGTCGTGGATGAGTCTCCTCCGTCATACATTTTTACTTAGAGGAGGAAAGCGGAGACAAAATTGTTGTGGAAGAGGACGCCAGGGTGGCAGAAGCTTGGTTTGGTGTAGAAGGCTTACAGCCGTACATGTTTGAGCCCTTGCCTTGCAACGCTGCCAGTTCTGTTAGCTCTACGCCTGCTGAAGACACAGACGTCCATCACCGTGAACACTGGGACAGAACTCAATTGGAAAGACCGAAAAAATTTGATTGACAGATGACCCTTGAAATATGATTGGCCAAATTTAGGTGTTCAGGCTGACGTATTACTAACTGGCCTGTATAGGATAACAGGAAAAAAAACACAGATTTTAAGACAGGATATTTTTTTTTTAAATAGAAATTTTCTACATTTTGGGACAGTATCGTCTGATTAAGAGTACATTTATATACATGTTTAAGCAGGAATGATTTGACATTTAAATATGATTTCCCTATGACTTTAAGAAGCTGTGAAGGAATTCAACACTATGCATAAAAATGATAACAAATGAAAAAAGGAAAAAAACTTAAGCATCAGATGTCTATTCTGAATCTAAACCGGCCTTGGACGAAGTGAAATGCCAGCTTTTACAGAAGTGAACAAACAGGTAGGTAGTTGCGTAGGTGTAATGATGACATACTGTGTAACGGAAAGAGGCTCTTTCTTTGAAAACACAGGGTGTGTGTTTGTGTTTAGAGCTGTATACATGTTGATTCACGCGTTGTGAAGCTAATGTGTCCGGACACCTCTTGGCTCCCAAAGTGACTCTTGCAGTAACCAATCAATCAGGACCAACAGAAGCTCCTTATGCCTCCATTGTGATACTATTATCTTCCATTTAGCTAGGAAAAGTCATATCGATTCTTGTCGTTATGTCACATTAAATTTCACCTCTTTTTTTGTTTTCTTTCCAGGTTTTCTGCCTGGCCTTGAAGGTATCAGCTCAAAGTATTTGACTTTCACAGGCTCTGTAGTGACAACCACAAATCAAGGCATAATTATATCGATTAACGAGTTCCCAGACTTGTTTATTGAGGGTGGTGTTGTGTGTTTGCGTTACACAGCCGTTCATGTGTGCTCACGCTGTGGAGCCTTTTGACAGAATGTTTCCATTGATTAGCAATTTCCAGGCAGCGGGAGCTTTTATCAGAATGTACAGCGGCCTCTGCACAGTGGGGTTAGGATTAGTGAATAATGGAGAGAACAAGACGCTGAGTGGACTTGGCCTGGAAAAGCGATGGAGGGCAGCTGGGTTCCATGCAGGGGGTGGAGGAGGATAAAGATAAAGGACAGACAGGTGGGGACCTCACATAGGTTATGCTGTTCTGGTAGAGCAGTTGGTAAAGAAAAGCCTCATGAAAAAAGGTTAATATCACAGCAGCTCAAAGACTTTCATGTTTCACATCAACAAATAAATGATTTTACAAGATGATGGATGAGTGAAAAATTTGTGTTGTTCAACAAATTTTACATTTGAGCCTAAATAGAAAAGATTGTCTTCTCAAAGGAGTTAATACGTAGAAGTCTGACCTCTTTTCAAAACCTGTGTTGGAAGAAATTTAGGGCCCAGGGAGATTTAATGATTTTAACAGAATTCAAGTTCATTCTTTGCTTTTTTGTTTAGCCCTCTTTTTATGTCCTTTTTTTTAAAATCTTTTCTAACTTTCATCAACTTTCCTTTTTTTCTCCCTTCTTTTTCTCTTGCTGCTTTTGTCAATATATGTATTTCTTAACATTTTATCCCTTTTCTTAGTTTCATTCTATT
>NW_015150635.1:941396-942783 GCF_000732505.1 Cyprinodon variegatus | reverse complement strand
TTCCTTCCTTCCTTCCTTCCTTCCTTCCTTCCTTCCTTCCTCAAAAATGTTTTTTTAAACATCTCCCTGTCCCTCATTCTTGTCTTCCTCAACATGTTTTCTCTTTTTCTTTTTCCTTAACTTAAGCTTATTTTAAATTGACTCATAATTTTTCAAATTTCTAAATTGTTGTTAGTGGTGCCTTGCTAACACCACTACCGTCTGTATACCACTGTAAGGGACCTTTCCACCAATCGGGGCCTCCCCTGCAGACATTTCCAAAGTGTTTCTCTTAGTGCAGCTTTTGACCTATTGTGCAAAGACTAGAGAAAAATGTAAATTAACCACAGCTAGCTGCTAATGTTGCTAACGCTACATCCACACAAACCTGTATAAGTCAAATTCTTGTAAGTTCTTTCACCAAAAAACAAAAAAGGATTTAAGGAGTGCCGAATGAGCTTTATTTTAGCTTTTCCTTCCCTAAAATTGATTAAACAATTTAAACTCGATTTCAAAACTGTACAGTATAGATAAAATACCAGGTTCCTTTAAGGATGTAAATCTGAAGACTGAGAAAACCATCAGAAAAGGTTGATTTTATATCTGAAAAAAAAAGTTTATTTATTTTCCTACAGGTTCTGGATTTAAGCAGAACTAATGATTTTAATTTTTTTAAATGTCCTCCTATATTAGGGGTTGGCTACAGTCATAAATGCTTCCTTAAAAACATTTTCTAGATCCTTTGAAAATAAACAAGGCAGCATCATATAATCTCCACCTTTCTTTACAATGGATTGAAGTTACCTTTCTGTAAATTCATCCTTTGCATCTTCCCAAACTGCCTGGTTTCAACGTATCTGAGAAACTTCTTGTTTGGAAAGCGTGTGCCATCCTGTGAAGCGGCCACCAAAGTGACTACAGTACAAATCTGAAAAAGTGTTTAAAGTAATACATATAATTGAATATTTTCTTGTGGGAAATGTTTTATAAAAAAAACAACTTAATAAGATGAGACAATGCTGCTGAGGTTCAGCATTATTTGTACCGTGGACTTTTAACAACTTTGCTCTACCAGAGGTGGAAATGTGTGTGAAGGGTCATGCGACCCGATGAAAGTGAAGTTTATGATTTAGTTATTATGTTTAATATCAGATATTAGTCTGTAACCTAAAAGCAGAGCAGACAGTCTGAATAATTATTTTTTTTCTCAAGGACAAAAAGTTGAAAAGCAAAACCAGAAGTCTTCATCTGCACTGCTGGTTCTGTCTTTGAGTTTAATGAATGAGAAGCTTAAAGGTATTTTGGACGATATTTTTAAAAGATTCTCTCCACTTAAAAAAAAAAATGCACATATACAGACACAACATGTTACGGAAGAGGATTAGGGCCACTGGGAAAAAAAAAAAAA
>NW_015150635.1:933994-940392 GCF_000732505.1 Cyprinodon variegatus | reverse complement strand
TTTTTTTTTTTTTTTCCCAGTGGCCCTAATCCTCTTCCGTAACATGTGAACGGAGCAGAGCGCTACGCAATTCCCGCTCACGAGGATGTTCACTCAGTCTCTCTGCTGCTCAAAGTTGCACCAGGAAGCTCTGCTCATAATCCGCTCCGTGCTCACCTTAATTTTCCTGCCGCTCCCGCGAAATCGCTCCACGCTCGCTCAAATTTTTAGAAAAAGACATTATCTGACATTTTTAACGATGTGACCAATACTGTCTTCTTTAACTGGCTGTTAAATTTCTCAGCTGTGAATGTAACACCTCGCTACATTCATGTAGCCTCGCGTTTCCTATTTAACCATTAATTTAAAAAATATCTTTGCAGCTACAATACGTACAAGGAGACCCACTTTTACAACTAGGAAGCTAGTGCAGTGAGGTTGTATTTATATCAAGCTTTTGGTTCCTTGTGTTTATTTTGCCAAGTTTATTTTCCACTTTCTGGGCTCCAAACTTCATATGTTTTCTTATTGCTGCCATTTATGAAACCAGCTTCAGGAACCTGTTCTCTACACAACCATTTGCAGTTAACATTTAAATATATGTATGCTTCAATATCTGAAGTATGAAAGCAGAGAGGTGCAGCAGATTTGTGGTGAGAAAACATCTGGCTCAAACAGCGGGGAGCCTCGTCACACATCAGGGAGCTCAGCATGCAGCCCTTTAGGAGCTGCTGATCACTTAGGTGTTAGCATCAGTTTTACCTCAGTGCTGACTAAAAAAACTATTCAAGACTTTTGAACTTTTTTTTACATCATTACAAACAAAAACATAGATATTTTTTCAATATTTTCAGAGACAGATCAGCATAAGTCATATGAAAAAGCATAAATAACGGTTTTCAATTTTGTGGGGAAAAAAAAGAAAGAATGAAAGCTGTGGTCAATTTATATCTGGATTTAGTCACTCGAATCCCCAATTTGAATGGTTTCGGCTCCACTGGGGGTCAAAATCCAGAGGAGTTCAAAGGAGCATGATTGTACTAAAAAAAAAAAAAAAAACAGTGATAAATGCAGAAGTTAGAGCAAAAACATTAAAACTGCTTCACTTTTCATTCTATGGCATCTAGATTTTTTCATTTTTATATTCTAAATTGGGTTGGTACAAGAGGCAGGCTGTGGGCTTACGAGTAGCCTGAGCTAAATAAATAAAATTAAAGAAGTGGCCTAAGTGATCCCAGTGAGAAATTTGTCCTCTGTATTTGTCCCTAACTATGTAGCCATGCCAGTCCAGGGACTGATTGCAGTTCTACTGTAAGGTGCCTTGGTCAAGGTCAATGACTGGCTTACCTGACATGTAACAACCATACCATGCATATTGCTTTAGGTTAATAGTCCATTCTTTCTCTTCGTTCTTCTTCAGCTTTTATTGTCCTTCCACTGTCACAAGTACAGAGCAACAAAATTAACTCTCTGCATTTAACCCATCCCCTTGGGGAGCAGTGGGCTGCCATTGTGAGGCGCCCGGGGAGCAGTGTGGGGTTAAGGGTCTTTGCTCAGGGACCCAGAGTGGCAGTCTGTGGGAGTGAGGCTTGAACTCACAACCTTAGGATCCAAGCACAATTCCCTAAACCACTACGCTCTGCCAATACCTCACCCTTTTTTTCTGTATATTTATATTTAATTCATTTATTCATATATTAAACTATATTAATTAGACTATGTATGCTTCCAAAAAAAAATAGAAAATCCACCATCCCCCTTCTTTATCAAAAAAATAAATAAATAAAAAAAAGACTACTGGTTATATTACCTTGAGTGAGTAATTTTTGGAGTAGCTGCACTTTTACTTTTACTCAAGATATATATTCTTGTATAATTATCTCTACTCTCATTTCAATAAAATCCTGTCTTATTTGAGTACATTTTCTGATTGCTCTTTTCACCATGACCAATTTCTGCTATTCAGATCTGAGATCAGATATTTTGAAAAAAACCGTTGTAAACATTTATATTTTATATATATATATTCCTCCATTATCTATCAAAATAAAGTAAACAATATAGATCAACACTACAGATTTTATCTGAAAAATAGAAAAATCCATCCATGCATCCATTTTCCGTTACACTTATCCCAGGCAGGGTCGCGGGGGAAGCTCCAGCTGTCTACGGGCGCGAGGCGGGGTACACCCTGGACAGGTGGCCAGTCCGTCGCACGGAGACAAACAGGACCAACAACCACTCACACACACACTCACACCTAAGGAGAATTTAGAGAAGCCAATTAACCTAACTGCCATGTTTTTGGACTGTGGGAGGAAAAATATTGAATAAAAAAAAGGACATATTTGATCGATATCGTAAAACATAATAGCATTTGTTTTGATATTCTGCTGGCACATGTTCAGTTAATGGTAAAAGGTATTTTTTTCTGAAGCAGCCTAAAATATCAGCCGGCCAGTGTATCAAACTACAGTATTTCTAATCCCCATAGCATGATGTCACCACCACCGTGTTTAACTGTGGCTGATGAGCAGTGTGGTTTCAGCAACTTTGTGCGTGTGCCTTGTGATATCACTGATGAGCAATATTCATTCATGTAAAATGTATATTTATTCTCTATCTGTACTGTATGTACACCATATTTATACTTTGCACTTTACACCAATGTCCACATATTTACATTATACACATTTTATATACTTTTTCATATTTGTATATTTTTTCTACTCTGTCCTTGAAATGATATTAGCTGATTTTAATCTTATTGTACTGCATATAATGACAATAAAAGCATTCTGATTCTTTTTGATCATGAATTTGCTCAAAGACAATTTTCAGGCACAATAGATTTATTTTAGACCTTATCAAACTGAGACAGAGTTTATGTGCATTTGTAACACATTGTAATACGTGTTGCTTTCATTAAAGAACATTATACAAAAAATATAGCTTATCTTCTGCACATCTTTAAAATAGCTTTACATTTATTTTATTTTGTTTTATAACTAGATACAGGCTGTAAGAACTGGTATTGCAAAGTCCCAGGAAAGAAAAGGACCCATCTCATAATTGGCTCCAGCTGTGTACTTGAATGAAAGGTCAGGATAGCAGCTCCATGCATCACCTGAGTAAAGTTGACCTGCCTGCAGATTCTCATCATTTATCCACAGCAGGAGAGAGCAAACATAAGAGGAGGTCAGATTCATCCCGTCTGCAGCTAAAGCCCAGAGAACCCTATTCTCTGTTTATCCTCCACCTCCACCATGCCTGAGAAGAGGTGGAGACGTGTGCTTTAAGCATGTCTCCCTAACTAATGATGTACAAGCACAGTTTTATTCATTTATTTATTTTCAACCAAGGTCATTAGCAGCAGCTATCCGTTTTGCTTCCCTGTAACCCAGACAAACTGCCAACAGAGTCCTGATAAGCAACGCCATCCATCTTTCCAGGTGTTTGCTGCTGCTCGTTGATTTAAATGGGTTGCTAAGCAGTTGTAGAGGACATGCTTTGCGGCGGAGGTGACTATTATACAATAATGGTCAAGAATAGGTGTAATTGGGTTGCATTTTGAATGCACTCAGAAAAAGACAATAGCACAACGGAAGCTGTAGATATTCAAAAGTCTGTAGTTTCCAACATTTCTCTGAGAGCATCATACCAACGCATAACAAGAGCTCCAATTTACGGCGTTCCAGATTTTGTATGCTAATATTCGGAAGCACTCGCTCCGCTCTAAGAACGTGGCTTTGGGTTTTATTCAACCCGCTGTGATCCTTTTTAACAAGATGTATTGTTTCTTTCAAGTGATGCTTTGAAGCATGTTGTATACATTTGGTAAATATGTTGAACAGCCTCTGGTTGTTTGTTAATGATGCCTGCTTTGTTGTCTAATCGCCCCTTGTGGGCTTCCATTTTTAGGAATGCTGTTATTGTTTATGTCTAATTACAATTCCCACCACCGGTAAACATGAGTGAAAATATCTCAAAAGACTTTCATTATATGAAAAAGGAAAAGCATTTGGTGCAGAACTTTAGTCAGTCTATTTTAAAATTGTCTGATCACTCAGGAATCAGACATTTATTCCAATGAAATTAATACATCAATGTTAAGACTATCCTCTGTTGTAAATCAGATGAAACATTATCTGCTGTGTTTGAGATCATATTTTGGTATGCAGAGAAGTTATTGGAGACAATATCATGTTATGCATGCAAAACAAACCAAATTATCCCCCAAAGCTATAGAAGGTGTGTTGTATGCATGTTTCTTTATTTATTTGAAATGAGACAGTTAATAATAAATTAACATTGGTTCATGAAATTTGTGTGTAAATATGCCAGTTAGCTATTGTTGCAAACTTTCTTCTATAATCCCAGAGCAGGTTGATGTTTGCAAAATTGAAAGCTGCATACAGAGAAGATAATATAATATAAAGCATAAATATGACAGAAAATGACAATTGGTGCAGAAAATAAAAGATAGACCAGGTATAAAATGTTATTTTAAAAATACACTATGACTGGAGATCCAGAAGCCAAAGCTTTACTGATCTACTGAAGGTTGGACAAGTATAATGTGTAATTCAACCTATCAAAAATCTTGGATGATGTAGTATAAAGGTATAGTGAAAGATGTTCTTTTTCCGCATGGATCATCAAAATAAGTGGTCCTCCTAATTGTCAACCATCCTGATAATATGTTTACGTAAGGCCGTCCTATGGGCTCATCCCCATTTTTCATTTACCAGTGGTAAGTCTGATATAATGGAGCAATAGCACATCTTCTTTTGGAAAGTAAGCTTTTATGAGTGATGCAAACACTAACTTTTAAACAGAGCTTCTGGAGCAGAGATGGGCTGTATGCTCTCCAATGCGTTTAATAGGGGTTCCCTCTCGGGAGCAGAAAAAGGGTTTTGCATGTGCATTTGTTCTTTAAAGTGGAGAGGGCGGGTCTTTTCAAAAATTCGTGTAAATCCTCCACTATGCCTTTAGTGTACTGCAATTGTTTTTACCAAACATTATGACCATGTTTTCTACTTTGGTCTAATCAGTTGAAACAATACCTCTTTAGAGGTTCGTTGACTCGTTGCAGAAGTACTGCCAGTCATGGACACCTAATTTCGTCCTGAAATCACCAGTAAAAAACTTTTATATTTTCCACTTCTCCAGTGAAATTTTTCCAATGTTTGGAAAAGTTCTAGGAGCAAAGCATGATGAGTCCACCCATACGGTCATTCGGAGGGGTATTAAACTGCATTTTATGAGATTCGTAACTTCGATCGAAGAACAATCTCAACTCAAATGCTCAGTGACCAAACTAGACTAACCAATTACAATTAGCACCTCAGCCATCCTTAGACATAATCACGCTCACCACCACAATTTGGCTGTTTTTCTCTTGAGCTTCCCCACTCAAAGCAGGACAGCATGTCCTCAGCTGCGTCGTGGATAGGTGGAAGTACAGCTGAATGTGACTGGCATTCATTCGCAGCTCCTGGTGTCGGTTTGGTACTATCCAACTGGAACATCTTTGTTAAGCAGGTAGGTAAGACAATTTGCAAACAGAATAATAAACTAATTTCAAAGCATATTATCTAATTATCTTGTTTCCAAAATCCTCCTTCCTGCGGCCGATCTTGAAGCTTAAGAGAAAATTCAATCTTGTTTTTCAATGCAGTTCTGTTTCTGACTGTGACTAACAGTATGTGCTCTCTTCATTCTCTGACATGGGAGCTGGGTGGGAGCTCGTCTGCCTGGCTGTGTGTTTCCTGGAAACACAGCCTGTGGAACTGGTTGACATTTGCTTTTTGTATCTCTTCATCTTTCTGTATCTCTGCTTCTGTCTCCTTGAACACCAGTCGGCCTCAGCAGATGGCCGCTCAAACTGAGCCTGGTTCTGCTCGAGGTTTCTCCCTGTTAAAAGGGAGTTTTTCCTCTCCACTGTCATTACAAGCATGCTTAGCAGGGGCGGATCCAGGATTTTTCAAAGGGGGGTGCGCACCTAAGGGTCATGGGGTCACGGGGTCAAAGGTCAAGACAATGTGAGGCTAAAAGACCAAACAATACCATCTTCACTCTTTCACACTACCCTAATTATTCATCCAAGGGTTTTTTATTGATAATTTTAATGGATGAACATAAGTAGAATTAGCGTGATTACATTATTGTAATTAAAAAAGGATCTCTTGGTTTTCTAAAGCTTGCACAAGGTTAAAAGGTAGTTTGAAGAAAAAAATTATCCTCATAAAAAATTAATCAAACAAGGAGTTTCTTTATTTCCAGAAATGATATTTACACAGAACATGAAATAAAAAAACCCAAGGACTTGGGTTCAAGTATGGTTCAAGTAAGAAAAAGGGGTTTTGAATATATTTTAAAAAAAAAAACTGTTGAAAAAAAAAAAAAACAAAGTTAAA
>NW_015150635.1:925304-931974 GCF_000732505.1 Cyprinodon variegatus | reverse complement strand
GCGCGCGCCCCCCGCGCCCCCGCCTGAATCCGCGCCTGCTTAGTGTGAGGGTTTGCATTCGAGTCAATGATTCGATACAATCAACTGGTTTTTCTTTTATAGAAAACTTCTAATCATTATGACTATATGATCTGGTGAACTGTAAAGTGTGTAAATTTAGTCCCCATTCAGCGCATTAGCCTAACTTTGACCCACTTCCACCGCATCTTCTCCCTCACTCTTAGACTAATCTTAGGTCTAACCTTTGGGCTTTCTCCACACCAGTGACCTGGTGAAGCTCTAATCCTCTTCCTAAGTTTTTCGTCCAATCTCATGTCGACTTACAGCATCATGTCTTCTGCTGGGGTCTGAGCGCCAAATAATGCTATACATACTTGTCAATAAAATCCTCCTAATTGCCTTTTGTCGGTCTCTCCAGGTTGAAATCTTATTTACCTGCTGAAATTAAGGGTAAACACATAGATTTTAAGAAATGTTTCCCTTTTTAGATCAGTTTTTCCAGTGTATTACAAACTCAGTTTTCTACTGCATAATAACATGTCCTGACAGAGGAGACCATGAGTCATTTGTCCCTAGACCAAATTAATATTGCGCTTCTACAATTTCCTTCAACATTTATTTAAAAAATTACAGACATTAGTAGTTTGTGGCTCAATTAAAAAACTAAACAATATCCATTTGCTCTATTTTTTCATTTGTTGTGTGCGTTTTATTCTTTTTTCTTTGTCCCCATGGAAAATCATTGGCTTCACTGGTAAATTTCCTCTAGACCTGCCACTGTTGGCAGCTTTACTCATCTTTGCTCAGCTTTCCCTGATAACTAAAACACGATGACCATCACGTAAAGTCCAGGTTCGCCATGCTGAGATGAAACTGGCAAGCGGTAGATAGGAAATCCTGTGATGCAATGACGCAGTAAAGCGACAAGTCGAGCTTTTCTCTTGGCATGTGAATTGCTGTCTATATGTTGAGTGAGCAATGGGACCCACACCTAGCAACAAAGTTTTTAGACTCCTGTTGAGTAATTAATACCTTCGGGTTTTTAAGAAGGCAAGCCCACTCTGTGAATTAATGCTTATCTTAACTTCAGCTAATTTATGGGTCAAAAGTTAAGCAGTATTGCTTTAAAGTCTCTTCTACCAGTCACCTTCTACACAGCAGTGCAATCACAAGGAAATTCCTATAAATTTGTCAAATCAATAACAAGCTTTTGTGCGTTTATTCAGATTTTCTATCAGATGCAGATAATTATGCATCTGCACTCTTGCATGATTAAGCCAGCAATGCATTTACATAATTAACTCTGACATCGGTTTGATTTTGTTTTCATTAACAGGACAAACAGAAATCAAATAAAACACAATGAGAGCTCATTTACACGCCGGCGGTAAAACAAAGACAAGCCCCCCTGCAGACATCGAGGACAAGCGCACAGCCAGGAATAAATCAGAGCTCCAGCCAGGCACATGAGGTGTATTTCACACTCAAGAAGTGGCCTACTCCACGCAGCTATGGCGATCATTAATCTCTCAGAGACAAGCACTCCGGCCTGTGGCTGGCACAGGTACGCCTGAGCTGGCTGCGCCCCGGGCCGCCAGCCTGCAGCACTAATGGTCTCATTGCGTTATCAGTTGTCAGATTGTACAGAGCGGGTGCTGCTGACCTAGATGGAGGCGTACATCAGCCAAAAAAAACTCACAGGGGCCTCACAGAGGGAGAGCAGCCATGTTTGAGCTGGCTCTGTCTGCAGATCTACACACTGAGATAAAACTGTAAAAGTGACCCAAAGGGAGCCTTATTAGGTTTAATATTCAACAGAAGCCACACAGATCAGTTTTTTCATCATTATTCATGAGGAAAAGTCACTTCTAGATTTCAATCATTAATGGCACAAGAGCAGGAAGTGCTCTGATTCCTCTCCAAGACTCGTCACATTGGAGTAACTCAGAGACCCGTCTGTTCCATCCTATCATCAGCGGGGACCAGGAATGTTGACTTGGGATTCTTATTTGATCTGTAATCAGCTGAAGGCAGGAGAATCCATTTTACTGCCTTTAAAAAGTCTTTCCTTTTAAAAAGTCTTTCCTTTTTTCCTGATCTCCTGCTATGGTTTCTTAACTAAAAGTTTTTTTATACTGACAGAAAATTAGACATTTCAGTTAGATTTCACCTAAAAAAAATAGCAATAAGTATTAATTAATTCACAGGAAGGAGTGAAGGTTAGCTGAAAAATCCTATATATGTCAGAAAATATGTCCAATAATCATAACTGATAATTGGTGCTAGAGAATAATTTATCAAACCGTTCTGTGATTATCTCACTTTAAAACATGAGTAAATTTATTGGCACAAAGCACCAAAAATACATTAACAAAAAAAAAGTAAAAATCTGAAAGACAGACATATGAAGATAAGGATGTATATTCAATCACAAATAGATGCTTTACATTGAAAAGGTATTTTTCTCTAAGAGATTTTTTTTTATTTAAAATGCTTTGAATCATCAAACAATTTGTTATATTATATGAAGTTACTCTGTTTAACTGTAAATTCTGTGTTTTTTTATGTGAAAGCCTGGGTGTGGCTAGTTTGTTGGCCCTTAATGAATAAAAATGATTCAAAATGTGCTCAGGGTAATTATTCAGGCTACCTTTGTTTAACACCGGTTTTGCTTTGATGCCATTTTTTGTCCCCGATACCGATACCCGGTCTCTGGCTGTGCAGTATTGCCCAATACCGATACCGTCTGTTTGAAATTAATTTGTGTGTGTATACGAAGAACTGCATACTACTTGGATGTACAATAATTGCCATCATGGCTTTGTCAAGCTGCTGCCTTCCTTTGTGAAGCAGGAAAAAGACTAATACAAAGAGAATCCAGTAGAACTTTGTATTGCCTACCTGGAATGGGTGACAATAGTTGAATAAACTTTTGGCTCTCAAAATGGTATCGGTGTCTTATTTGTTGGTACTCGCCGATACCGATACCACCATTTTAGTGCTGGATCAGGGCCCCACCTGTGTCGGTGCAACACTAGTTAACACCAAATCTGATTTTGAATGTCCATAACACTAATATTAAATCATAGAAAATTCGGATGGTACTTTATTTAAGAAGCTTTTATTTTAAAAAGATTACAACCCAAAGATGGAGCCTTGAGGGAAACCAGAACAGATGCTTCATCTTACAGTCTAAAGAGTCAAAACCAAACTAGGTCAGAGTGATGTTAAATACGCCACTCCTTTTTTCCAAAATTATCCGAAAATGGCCACGTTAATTTTAACAGACCATAGAAGGAAAACTTTCTGTAATTGTGCATGAGCTGGCTCCTGGATTCTGTTTATTATACCTTTGTGTGATCGAAAGTATATTTAATTACATTTGACAGGTTCTTCTGGGGAAATAGATTTTGATCTCCATGAGGCTTTACCGGTTCAAATAAAGGTAATAAATTATGGAGGAATAGATCTTTCCTATTTTAATGCTCCAGGTTCATTTAGAGGAATCATATTAAGATCCAATGATATCAAAACAACAAATATGCCATTACCCAAAAAAGTAGTAGCTCTTAAAATAATTTAAACAAAGCTGATTTTGTTTTGTTTACATATTTTCACTAAATAATCTCTATGAAAATGGTCGCTTAGAGTCTGTATTTCTCATGATAGCATATTTTTAAAAAAAGAAATAGAACAGCGGTAATTGTTTAGTCTGTCAGGTCTAAAGGGTTAAAACAAAAATGCATGTTAATTAAACTTTCACATACATTTAATAAAAGAACGGAGCCGTGAATCAGAGCAGGGATTCAATGTGAGTGGCATTAATTTAACAATCAGAAGCAGTCATTTTTCCCAGCTGTTAGTTTCCATCAGATCAACACTAACAGGGTTTAACACGGTGTACTTTTTGGTTAGACCTGTGCAGTGATGAAAAAAAAAAAAAAAAAAAACAATCACAGCGGGGGGGCCGACCAAAAGCAGTTTGACTCTTTGATAAGACGAAGAACAGATGGGTTTTTTTTTTTTTTTGGTCTGTCTTTGTTAATTTTTTTTTACCATATGTTTAGAGCTTAGCAACTGGAGCAGCATCTTTTCCATGTTATGAGACATTTGATGATGGATCCTTTTCAGGGTGAGAACGGAAATGAGAAAAATTAACTTACATTATCAGAAGGCTTTTAAAAGTTAACTTAAAGGCCTTTTGGGACACCTGTGTGTCCTGATCTTTGTGTCTGTCCCCATATTTACTCTTCCATTTCCTTCCTGTCTCGATCATTTCAAAGACAAGGAGTTGATCTTCTCAGGCCCAGCAGGATTCCTACAGCACCAGATTGTCATGATTTCGGTGCCAAGAACTTTCTTTCCGATCTGATACCAAATAAAATACAGACTATAAAAGCTGTACTTTGTAAAAATACAACTAATGTGCAAAATGTTACCGCGTGGATCCAGTTGAAGTTATTATTAAAATGTTTAATCAAATTAATAAATGTCAGACGAATCTTTCATTCTCAAGGGAAATATCAGTTGGATTGCTGACATTAATACCGTATTTTCACGACTATAAGGCGCACTTAAACGTCTTTTTTTTCCCTCAAAATGTGCGGTGCGCCCTATGGTGCGGTGCGCCCTATGTGTGTTGTAACTGCGACTTTTGAGACCACCTCATTGAGGAGATGATGAAAGAGTGGCTGAATGTAAGGAGACCAGGTGTTTTTTTTCCACTCATCACCATTAATCTGTGACTCCATGCGTGCCCATCTCACAGCTGATGTGAAAAACATGGGGAAACAAATTAACGCTGTGCTCGCTGTTCAACCGCTCGACATCGGTGTGAACCGGACCCAGCAGGTGCAGCAGAAGCAGCGAGTTTACATGCAAAGTCAATGGTTGAAGCGCGTATAGGTGCAGCAAAAGGTCCCGCAGCGCGTTTTGGTGCAGCACGTCGGGAGCGTTTAAGCATCTGATGCACCGCCAACGCGCTGCTGCTGCTCAGATGGAAAAATTGAAGTTTTGCTGCTGGACGCGCCGCATCAACCAATCAGAGAAGCTGATCTGGGAGCTGGCAGCGAGACAGACAGCGCTCTGATGACATATGATATTAACGCAAATGAAAAGGCTGGGTGAACGCTGTGCTCGCCGTTATCCCGGGGGTCTATCTATTTCTGTCGGAGGCGCTCAGACCCCCACATACCAGCGGTGCGCTGACAGCAGAAATCTCTTCATCAGCAGCCTGTAGGCTGGGAAGCCTGGGGTTCACCGCGGCTGCTGGCAGGTGTTTTTCATCTAAATAATTTTAGCTGCAGGCACCAGGATACCGGCAATAAAAGCGAACATATTCCGTCAGCAGGTTTCAGGATTTTAAGTTAATTTAGGAGTGATCACAGCGCTGTGTCATCTGTCTCACGGCCAGCTGCCAGGTTTGATTAATACTTTGTAATAAATACATGAATAAAGCACAGTCATACTCAGTTTTGCCCCCGCTGTATTTTTAAATACGCAGTAGAGGTATTTAAAGGTAGTAGAGGACTTGTACCTGTATATAAAAAACGCGCCCTATAGTCCGGTGCGCCTTATGTGTGTGTTAAATACAGAAATGGGACACATAACTGAGAGTGCGCCTTTTAGTCCGGTGCGCCTTATGGTCCTGAAAATACGGTACCTTAGATTATAGATAATAGAGTTAAACCTGTTTTTTTAGTTTTTATTCCCATTTCTCTCCTTGACATAACTGTGGACTCTATTGTGGATTTAATCTTTTTGACATAATATCAGCTCATAGCTCATGTGCTAAACAGTTTCTTTCCTATAAGAGCCACTCAAGCTAGTTTACTGTTACCTTTTCTAACATAGAAAGTATATATAAATCAGTGTCTCCATGTTCCTAATTCGTGTCTCCTTCTCTCTCCTTGGACCCTAGTCGAACTTGGCAGAAGTTTCTGCTGAAGGTTTCTTCCTGTTAAAAGGGAGTTTCTTTCTCTCCACAGTTTTTGCATGCATGCTCTGTGTGAGAGATTGCTGAATAGTCAACGACACAATGCAAGTGAATGTCCACTTATGGTCTCAAATTGCTGCCAAAAATCAGAAGATCGGATTAAGCAATCACAAAAGTGCAAATATTAATCACAACCTTGCATTTAATAACCGAGAGAGTGCATAGCAGTGATTATGGTGCTCTTGAGCACAGCAACGTGTGCAAAAAAAATATGCCTCCTCTCCCCATTCGTCTGCTTTTGTAGAAAAGTGACGCTCCCTCGCTCCGTTTGGGGTTGTTTCTATCAGTCAGGGGGAGTTTTTATTCTGATGGGTCTGATTGGCTGGTTTTTTTAGCTTATGCCCAGTGGAAGCTAGAATATAGGTTTGTGTTACGGAATTATTTCTATGGTAAGTTGATGATATTACTACATATTTTTACATTGTGAAGCCATAGCTGACTGCCTCGAACCAAAAAAAGATAGTAGTTATTTTTGATACTGTCAAATAAAGTTATTAATCGTGTTAACCAGCTAGTTGTAGTGTAACTGTAGCTAGCTAATTGTTAGTTTGGTGTTATCTGGTTTAAAAGGATCTGATTACGTCCATAATTTAGCTTATAAAAAATCTCAGCTCAACTTATAATTGCACTATTGTGATTGCCTAAAACGCTTTGTCGTAAAGACGGAGACGTAAA
>NW_015150635.1:914516-924552 GCF_000732505.1 Cyprinodon variegatus | reverse complement strand
GTTATATGGAAGATGATTCGTTTTGTGAAGCTATAAAGTATTTGTATAGCTTTTAAAAAGCAGTAAAACACATTTTTAATGAAAATATTTTACTCATACTGCAGAGGAGCTAAACACTTCATCATAAGGAAAGAAATGTCACTTTTGAATCATTTGGCCAATCTTGTCCCATCTCATCTTCTTGATTTTCTTCTTCCACCCCCATCTGCTCTTCCACCCCTTCATTCTGTGTCTTCCTAAGCAGATGGAGGTGTCATACGAGTTTCCAGCTAAAATCATCCTGGCAAAGCCAGCGGGCTTATTTGCATGTTTGGTGGTGAGGAGCTGTCTGTCGGGGTCGTGGAGGTTCTGCTGCTGAGCCAGCTGTGTGGTCTTGTCTGTGAAAAGAGGTCAAGGGTAGGTTATCAGTGATGGGGGGGACATAAGTCAGACTATTTTTCCCTCAAACCACAACCTCTGGATTCACCGTCTGTCCTTGATATCGTCTTGAACGGCTGCTTGAAATAAAAAAGTGTTGTTTCAAGCTTACAGGAAGAGTTTTTTTCATCTAAAATAATTTGTCTCTCTTTTCTCTCTTTCCATCAAAACTTTGTAAGCTGCTGATATAGTGTAGATGTGTGAGCAAGGTCATACTGACAACCACTATTATTCACATTTTCATTTTTTCCAACACATTGTAAATGAAATCACACTTATCTTTGCAGAATCTCTGTCAGTTATGATGAACAAAATCAGTTTTATTTGCTAAATAGACAATTTTATATATATTCATCCAAAGATAATCCAAAATCCTTTACAGAAATTAAACAATAAAATAGATGGAAAATAAAAGCAGAATATAAACAAATGAAGATAAAAACAGGATTAAAGCAGGTTGGTCCACAACCTTAAGCTAATGATACCTTAGTAAACATTTGAACTTTAACCTTTAACCTTCAAAAGCAGTCCTAAAAGAATGGGTTTATAACTCTGACTTTAAATAACTCAGGACTTCAACATTTTTACAGTCTCCTGGGAGTTTGTTCCAGGTAGGTGGAGCATAGGAACTAAATACTGCTTATCCATGTTTGGTTCTAGTTCTGGGAGTTCAGGCTCATTTGTAACTGTCATTAATTTAGGTGTTTTCCTGTTAATTGTTGCCACTACCTGCTATTCTATTGAAAAGTGTGAGAGATCACTGCTGAGTCAACAACATAATGCAATCAGCCCAGTTTCCTTAGATAGGAAGCTTTTAACCATTCTGTCTGGATGATCTGATTGAATTGTCTATTTAAATTGCCTTAACATGTCATTGTCAAAGGTCTTGGAACCTTGGACCCAATATTCAAAGCAGACAGATCTGGATGAGCTCAAACAAGCTTTATTTTTAAACAATAAGAGTGCGGCTGCTCGTCAGCTCTGGCGGAGAAACCGGATCCTCTGCAGGAATAGAAACTCAGGTCAGTGACTCAGAATAAAGGGTTGATAAAGAGTAAGAGCAATTGTCTCTGACCTGGTTCAGAGATCAGTCCGAATCCAGAGGAAGGAGATGAACCCGAGAGGGAGATAGTCCTCGGCTTGCTGCGGGTGCTGCTCCCAGAAGAACCAAGTTTAAAGACCATAAGATTAGAGACAGTCCAAGTACAGCAAGTCAGCTGAATCCAGGAATCAGACCATAACAGATTAAACTTACAGAACAGACAGGGGCAAAGCAACACTCAAGATCCAGAAGACAGAAAGCATCTCACCATCAGATTATCAGAACAATAATCAGAACGCTACAGTTATTCTCACCAAACAGCTTGAATTATCTGGCACTGGTGGCTGGAAAACAAGCAGCATATATAGGAGCTGGAAACAGGTGGATCAGATACGCAGTAATCAGAAACCTGGTAGAGTTAAACAGGTGAATAATTTGAGCGATCAAGCCAGCCACCAGTGCCAGGATCATGACAGTGATGTGTTGTGCACTGGTACAATATAAATGAACTAAATTGAATTAAATTATTCTGTATTGCTATTGCCATTAAATTATTTTGGTATTCTTTCACAAACATCTGACAGTGGTTACCTGTGGCCCATTCCTCTTGACAGAGATGTTGAGTCTAAGTCAGATTTTTACACCATTTTGCACACCCTTTTTTACGGAAGAGGATTAGGGCCACTGAAAAAAAAAAGTTAACTGATTTTTAATTTTTATTTCAGTTTAACATGGGGAAAAAGGTCAGACTTCTGACTTTAATCTCAGAATTCTGACTTTTTTCTCAGAATTCTGACTTTAATCTCAAATTTCTGACTTTAATCTCAAATTTCTGACTTTAATCTAGGAATTCTGACTTTTTTCTATTGCCAGAATATAGTCAGAATTCTGAGAAAAAAGTCAGAATTCTGAGATTAAAGTCAGAATTCTGAGATCTTTCCCCAATGAGGACAAGATAAAGTTTTTGTATTTCTTTCAACAATTCTACAATGCTGCAGCAATGTGTAAAAAATTCGAAAAAAAAAAATATTTTTACAGAAAGAAAAGTAAAATTCACATTTGGAGTCAGCCAAAGCTCGTCTACTAAAGACAGCCATTTATATTATCTTTGATTCTGATGCTAAGTTGAAATGGAAAAGGAAAGAAAAAAAGAGCTGGCAGAACCTCGCTGACCTCAATAGCTCATGAAGGCGAAATATATCGAGTGTATGTGGGAGGAAAAGAAAAATACACTACTTTCAGAAATACAGGGCATAAAAATTAGCTAGACCTGGTTATTGTAGAGGTCATGGATGTGACAAATAATGGACGTGGTTTTCATGCTTGGTGGTCCATTAACAGCAAATATGTATCAATAGGAGAGGGCTTGAACTTGTAGAGGTTGGAATCAGATTAATAGTTCTATTTAGGTGCCAAAGCAGACACATGCTATACCAATATACTTTAAATTTTAGTTCATCTTCTTGTCTAACAGTATTACTCATGCTGGCATACATCAGTCAAGTAATACTTTGTTAAAATAAACATTTAAAGCTGTAGAGTCCAAGTAATGTGACAAATTCCAATAATTACTACCATCTACAGGATTAAACCATTTTTTTTCTACAGTAAGTTTTAACTTTAAGTTTAAATGAAACAGCTACTTTATGCAATAAAATACTTAACAATTAGATCAACATTTTCTAATAATACAACAATAATAAATGTTTAATTTTCTTTGTTTACGAAACTGTGACACAGCAGAGTCCAAACATGGTTTTCGTGGTGTTATGGTCAAGTCCCATTTAAGCCGCATGCAGGTGTGGTTCTGATTCCGACTCACATCTGATATTCTGGAGCATGAGTCCAGTATGAATAGATAAGCAATGTGGATTACATGTGACTTTAACGTCACTTTCTATCAAATTTGTCACAATTCTGTGCCGCCCTGCAGGAAATGGCAGCAGTCATCAAAACAGACATAAGCTGGGATGTTAACACACCAAACACTGAACTATAATAAGAAACCATTTCCTGAAAAAAAATTATCTGTATTTTAAAGATAAATCCTTTTATATCAAGGGCAAATTTGCTCACTCACCTGCTCAAATCGGAAAATACACTTATTTCAAGAAATAATTACTTGATAATATTTCAGTGTTTGATGTGATGCACCATGAAGAGAAATAAGTAAAAATGTATTAGATTAAGTGTATTCACTACTAGTTTATATGAGGAGACATAACATTTTCATAGAGGTGGCCAGGCAGGAACCATGGTTCTCTGAGAATGGCAGAAAACAAATAGGTGCTAAAAACCTCCTGACCAAAATAAACCAACAAAAAAATTAACGTGCACAAAATCTACAGTATATTTTACAAATAAATTACTGAAAATGGACCAGGTTTTTATGAGGCGTTTGGCTCATAAGGCTATGGACCATTGTTGCTAACTTAGCAACTTTTAGACGTTTTAGACCCATCTACAGACTTTTAAATAAAAAAGTGAAAGACGATAATTCTACCACCTATTTCCTGTGATGGAGACCCGCAGCAATCGCTCTGATTTTACTGTCTGCAATGAGCAGTGAGTAACTACCCCCCTCATCAAAAGCATTGACAGTGAGTCAGATGCAGCAGCTGCAACCTGTTTCTGAAGTGACAGAGAGAGAAGGACATCTCTCCTGTTTCCCCATTGAGAAGCAGTCACACATGTGCAAAGCTTCCACCAGTTTACCCTGAATTAAAAATTCTGAATATAATATTTCGCATTATTTCTTTTTTTTAAGTTGTTGCACCAAAAACGATCCTCCCCGCACTTAATTCATAAACAACTTTATCCACCGTTTGCCTCTGCTGACTGTCTCTAAGTTAAATTTAATAACCTAAGATTGATGTGTGTAGTTTTAGCTCAGGTAAAATAATTGTTGTGAATACTAAAAATTATTTTATAAAGTTCATCTTGAGTTTTAAACATATTTAGATGATTTTTAATCACTTTATGTCTTTACTTTCTATCTTCCAGTTTTCATTATCTACGTAACTTTTTGTTTATCTTTGGTATATTTTCCATTTTATGTTATAGCCAGTCTTTAGATACTCTCTGTTGCCCCCTTGTGCCTGTCTCCTTTCGCCTAGCTCCCTTCTAGTCACTTCCATCCAAACCTGCCCCATGTCATTTCATTACCCCAGTTTTTGGGGTTTTAATAGGTAAATAACTTTTTTTTTGGAAATGGAATGAGTGTTTTTAGTCTTAAAATAAGATAATTAGATAATATGCACTTGAAATAGGACAATGCAATTGCTTTTTCTTATTTTAAATATAAATTGTCTTGTTCCATTGGCAAAGTGTTTCACTTACCTCCTCAATTCAAGAAATAATGCACTTATTTTAAGAAAAAAAAATATTTATTGAGATTTCCTTTTTTTTTTTCACTGTAGAGCTCATTAATAAACAGAGTTAAAAACTTTATTCAGACCAAACCAGAAGGCTTATAGGAACCATCAGGATATGCAAAGATGTTTGCATTGTAACCCTTTTATACAACCAGAAATATAAGAAAATAAACTGAGATATGTAAGTCAAAAAAGGACTAAAGAATAAGGAGAATAAATTAACAAATATAGCAAGACCCAAATAATAACAATAATAACAAACCAAAACCTGGAATTTTAAACTATAACTTAAACCTAAGGAAATCTAAACAGCGAAGATCTTTAATATGATCAAAATAATATAAAATAAATCAAAGATTAGAAGGATCCAACATCACCCCACTCTGTGCTGATCGTGGCTCTGGTCTCACCTTAGAAAAAGGAGGAAGATGCAGGTATATTGCACTTAAAACTGCAATAGATTGTGGTTCAGAAAGCAGTTTGGAAATACATGTTTAAATGAAATAATACAGAACCTCCCAATAGATTGGAGTGGTTAAAGACTGAACTTAAATATCACTGAAATGCTAAACAAACCATTTATGCCCTAATAACCTCCAGTATTAAAACGAATTCCACAAAGAACCTGAATGTTTCCAGTTACTCCAAATGATTGAAGGCAGTTTTTGGACACCAAGGACAGAACAAGCAGTTACTGGGTTTTAGGAGGCAAATGTGTCACAAAAGGTAAAATAGGTTTGAAGTGGATTTTCTTTTTCTTTTACAGTAGGAACACATAATCTGAAGTTGAAATTTTGCAGAATTTCTTTAATGTCATCTAAAAACATTTAACAGCTCACTTATGAAGTCAGAATATGTCGAGAAAGCACACACATATAACAAATACTGATACTAGCAGTTTTATTTAAAACACACATGTAAACTATTCTTTGACGCGTGCAGATTCAAAACCATGAGAGCCCAAATTCTTCACCAGAATCTCCGGACGGATCCTCCCTTAAAGGAATAGTACACCCAAAACATGATTAGCCTTCATTTTCTACTCACCCCCATGCTGAACAACACTCTGGAGTACTTTTTTGATATCTCAAATGCATCTGGAGATCTGGGAGGCTTCTTGCTGTCTGCTGACATTCAAATAATGGAGGTCTATGGCGCCTGAGGCAGAAAGGTCCATAAAAGTCCACAAAAAACGTGTCAATATTCCTCCATACTGCTCGTCCAATGTAATCCAAGTGTCCTGAGTGGGTAGCATCCAGAATTTACTCGAAACGAAGTCATTTAGAATGTTTTTAGAGCATAAACAGTAGTGTATAGGATTTCCTGAAAGCGCGCACATGCTCGCTCACGACGCTACGGAAACCGCGGCAGACCAAATTAGATGAAAGTGCGCATTCAGCTCGGCAAAGAACTCATGCTCTTCCTCAACACTGAAGTCCTCAGACATTTTTCTTTCATTGTTTCTTTCTTTGCACAGGTAAACAGCACATTTCTTCTTCTACGCTTGCATTATTGGCAGAGCAGACGCTGAATGCGCACTTTCATCTGGTTTGGTCTGCCGGCTTCCGTAGCGTCGTGAACGTGCAGGCGCTCGCTTTCAGGAAATCCTATACACTACTGTTTATGCTCTAAAAACATTCTAAATGGATGCTACCCACTCAGGACACTTGGAATACATTGGACGAGCAGTATGGAGGAATATTGACACGTTTTTTTGTGGACTTTTATGGACCTTTCTGCCTCGGGCGCCATAGACCTCCATTATTTGAATGTCAGCAGACAGCAAGAAGCCTCCCAGATCTCCAGATGCATTTGAGATATCAAAAAAGTACTCCAGAGTGTTGTTCAGCATGGGGGTGAGTAGAAAATGAAGGCTAATCATGTTTTGGGTCTACTATTCCTTTAAAGAGACAAAAATTGACATTATAGCGCACAGAAACAGGTTAGAACAGAATCTACAGGTGCATATAAAACAAGCCACAAGTACAGAGATATGCTTGTAATATATCAGAGGCACAAATAACAAATTCAAATATGGAGCCTAGGCGGAAGTTCAACTGAATAAACTGATTACTCTCCTTCATCTGCCTACGACACAGCCAATCAGCTTTGAACGACACCTCTACGAAAGCCAATCAGCATCCAAAGTTCATCTTTGACTTCATTCAGATGACACCGTTCAACCCACATCCAGCCACTCCTCATACACCATTGTAGCTAAGATTCATCAGAGTGTCATTCCTCCTGGACTCTTACTGCATTCCGCATCTCATCTCAACCAGTCCTGCAGAAGACCGCCATGTTGAGCCTGATCCTGCCAGAGGTTTCTTCCCAACGGGGAGTTTTTCCTCTTCACTGTCGCTTCATGCTTGCTCATCATGGACAGGTTCTCTCAACCTGTGTTATCCAACTGAACTTCCATGATCCAGGTCCCTGAGTGAAGCTCTAGTATCACCTCACGCAGTCCACTGGATCTCCCCATAAAGCTCAGCAGACCATTGCTAACTAGCATTCTACAGAATGTGTATGTTTCCTGCCGAGGTCTGAGCGCCAAAGACAAAATAATTGTATCAATAAATTTCATCTAATTGTCTTTTTTTTTCGAGTGAGTTTTTCAGATTGAATTTGAGTTTAGAGTAGTTTATACACTAGGAAAAAATCAAAATCTAGATAAGTCATTTTTTTCTTAAAATAAATACATTTGTTCTTGGATTGAGGAGGTAAAAGAGACACCTTGCCAATATAACAAGACGATAAAACACGATTGGATTGTCTTATTTCAAGTGCATGTTATCTAATTATCTTATTTTAAGAGTAAAAATATTTATTCCATTAGCTAATTGTCCCATTTACCTACTCAAATTAAGGGTAAATACACTTTTTTGTTAACCTATTTCTAGATTGTTTTTCCAGCGTATCCGTATGTTTAAAGTAAAGCATACATCAAATAAATCAGTATTTATTACCTGAATGCAATTTTCAGCATAATTCTTACTTTAAAGTAAAAGGCAACAAAATAAGAAGAGGTTCAAGGCAGGTGGAAGATTATTTCCAACAGTTTAATCAGAGGCTTTTGCTGAATTTTCCAATCAAAGTTCCATGAGTGAAGGTGAAATATCCACCTTCATAGCTTATTGGTCTCAGGAGAAGCTCTACATTGAGACTCTTCAGAGTCTTTTTAGCTGCGATTCATTGAAAAAAAAAAAAAAACTTTGTGTGTAGAATGAACTAGAGATTTACGTGTTTATGACGCTTTTCATCTTTTTTTTTTTTTTTGTTGAAATGGACAAGCGGGGTGACATGATTCTCTGTACCCAGAAGTCACGTGGGATTAAAATATATGTCGTGTAAAGCTTTTTACAGCCATTTCCTCCCACCCCTTTAAAACAAATATCTTTTCTTTTTTTTTTAATGTATGATTTAATAACAAAAAACCTCACATCATTTTGGATCCTGTTGTTTGTCTACCTTATTATCTAATTTGTTCCTTGTGAGAGAAACTTTAAATCATACATATGCTCTTCTGTCACTCTTAATGACACCAGGAAGAAAAATATATATATATATATTTGCATGTGTGTTAACATATGGAGATATCCAGCTCTGTCAGTGTCAAGCCTCTACATGAAATAAATAAATAAAAGTTTGATGTTGAGCTGATGAGACAGATGGTTCATTAAAGAATCACAAGTATCCTGCTAAGTCTTCCTCGTGCTTCGGGAACAAGCTGAGGCTGGGGCTGCTGTGAATTTTTCTTTTGCACGTTGAAAGAACCTCATGCGAGCCCGGAAAAGGTATTTTGGTGAAGCGAGAAGCAGTAAAGGTCAGCAGGGCTTCTGCTTCTGGCAAAGTACCAGAACCTGACCCAATATTAATTAACCGACTTAGCCGGATGAAATATATTTTTTGGTCAGACATTTTGTTTCATTCTTTTTTTTTTCTTTCTATCTTGTTTCTGTGACTTTTATCTGCATCTTTATTTTTGCTTTTGCTCTCTGGACGAGTGCTAGGTCTTAGTTTCCATGGCAACACACTTTTTCTGCAATTAAACTGCATAAAATGCAGAGCGTTTAGGATTGGAGCTACTTTGCAAGCCATTTCATCTGGTTAGAGTACATGTTCCTGCCTTTCCTCCCACTGAAGATGAATTCATCTCATAGTTGTTACTGGCAGTCCAGCTAGCGGAGGACATAAAAAGAAAATATGTGTGCTGTATGAAGATAACAACAACTGTAGGATTTACTGCCTGCATATTATATGATTACAAAGATTCATAATGTTTATTAGTTTTTTCTTTAATGTTGATTTAAAAAAAAACAAATGTCCTATTCCTTGAAACTTATTTGTAGTCAGGATGGAGCACTCAAAGGTGTCCCTTCAGGTTTGCACAAAGTCTCTCTGTTATTTTATCTGCACTGTTAAAAAGACATCTGTCGTTTTTTTACAAACAAAATTTAATTTGGAATGGCAGAATTATATATTATACATAACATAGCAGATTTACAGAACTATTCAGATATATTATCCTATAAAGCTGTGAACTGTTTATCATCTTTACATTTTTAAATTATTTACCAGCTATTTTTGTTATTTTACTAAAATACAAATAAAACATTTTATTTTCTTCAAAATGTAGATGTTATCTTTGACTAAGATGGGCATACACTGTACAATTTTTTTGCCCTTTCCAGTCGTGAGAGAATCTTTTTGATTCGGGCCAAGTTACAGTCTCATCCTGCTTCCTGCATTCTGCAGTATATCAGCCTCTCGTGACCACCTGATGAGGAAGTTTGGGTGAAAATGAAACATGTTTGAAATTCTGTCAGACTGCTGTGGCTACACCTGGGCTGGGGGCTGCCTTTACTTTCTCTCCCTCCTCCACAGGTGGTGGCTGACGAGCAGCGGGGCACCATTCCCAGGTGATTCAGACATCAGCGCGGATGGTTCTTAAGCATGGGGCAGTCAGCACCTCATTGCCAGAGTGTCAGCCTTAAATGGTAGGACTCAGTAGACTTGTGTCTCTCTAAGTCTGAAGAAAACCATTAACCTACAGTAGGGTGAGCAGATATGGGTTCCTAAAAAGGAGGACACTTTTTTTTTTTGGGTGACAAAAATTTTGTCTTTTTACCTACTTTAATACCTGCCTGCAGATGGCACCACCATGCATCCATATATAAAAGTGTTGTTGCTACTACACCACCAC
>NW_015150635.1:903394-913912 GCF_000732505.1 Cyprinodon variegatus | reverse complement strand
CGGACTACGACAGTGCAGATCAAGATGTTTTTTGAGGATGAGGCAGTCGACCCAAATCCTTGACAATTTTGAAATTCCATGTCCGGTCTATCACGTCTAATCACCCTACATTTACCGTTGTTTCCCTGTTTCCCAGACTGAACCTGCTCCCGCTCTGGAGAACAATCTCTGATCTTTAGTCTCTGCCGAGCTGGCCAGACTTGTTCCGCTCCACAGCTCCTGAAAACTCCCATGAAAGCCTCCGATCGTCCCCGCAAGTCCCAACATTCTCAGTGTGCCGACCAGCTGACAGCCTTCCTACCACTATCCCCGCCCCACTGATTCAGCTCGCTCCTTTGACTCAGTCGCTCCATCTGTCAGCCACCACACCCACCGATCTCCAGGAATCACGCCGGACCGACGATCTCGATCTCGATACACACCTGCTGCAAGCAATGGCAGCCTCCCAGTCTTTGGCCTCCCTAGAAGCCCATCATTCTCCCCAGGTGAATCTCTTACACAGCTGTGGTAAACATCGCATCATTTTCCCCGCCTCACATCTTTGCTTTAACTAAACACAATCTCCGTTTCAGACCACTGCCTCTCCCGCTTCACTCCCAGGCGCCAAGAGGGCTCTCAGTGCATCCTTTAGTTAAAAAACAATTCAATTTAGATCTCTGTCTCCCCCGTGTGTTCGACAAGTGGGTCAAAAGACTTGGTACCATGACACAGTTGGCCGTCGTAAGGTGTTGGTGAGCAGATCCTGCTGTTAAAGCAAAACTACGAGCCGATTTACCAGAACCTTGTTCACTGCGCATGTGCAAACAAGAGAGATCTTCTTCTGCTTCCAGAGTCTGACCAGTGCCATCTCTCGGCGTGCATATTTTGGACGAACAGGTGGATCGCATCAGAGCATCGGGCCGTGCAGTGTATGAGCGGTGAACTTTTAAACCCTGCAGTTTCATCGTGCAGTTTGAGCTGTTGCTGAGTACAATGATTGAAAATATCGTACACTGTACAGCTGTAGTGTACATCAGTGCAGGGCACTGACAGACAGCCAGAATTACATGCAGGCTCTCTTTATTGGGAATACCTGCTTGCACCCAAGAACATAGATAAATTCCCGCAAGAACCATGAGGATGATATAATGCATTCGTTAAAGATTTGCACATTTTTGACTACAATGCATTTTTTTTTTCACCCTCGGGCACCTTACGGAAGTTGAAATGTAGCTGGTGTTCATACAGATATATCTGAGTGTGTAAAGCACTGCAGGTATGTGTGCTGGTTTGTAAATGTGTGTGTGGCCTGGAAATTATCTGGTCATTCATCACTGCCTGTGCAACCGAGGCTGGAGATCATCCATCTTTCCCCCGCCTTTCACAGCCAAGGCTGACACTCAAGGTGTTTGTATGACTTAATGTTCGTCTCTGCAGGATTTTGGGCAAACGTCCCCACCTCTGTGTGGCTTTTTCTCCCGCTTCTCTGTGTGTGTATATGAGCTGATGTGACCCTTTTCCCCTTTGTTTACCCGCTGGTGTGACTGGATGTTTAACCCACCGCAACAATGACTCAGTGTCAGAGGCCCCTTTAAATCATGCCTTCATGTCACTCAGAGACTCCAGAAAGATAACACTGGATTATATTTTCATTTCAACATCAAAACTGAAAACTCGTCTTTTTTGTGTGCTCTTCCATCAATTTGCTAGAGAGGCTCATCCTTGTGTTTGTCTCTACTAACAGGAAAGTGTTTGCCGGGGAGTATTGGCAAACACAAAGGCTCCCCACTCTTATTGACTGCCTCGGGCTACGACCTTAGAGGGAAGTGGGTATGTGTGTGCTTCGCCCCGTTCGCGTGTGAGTGGGGGCCTTACAGTTACAGGCCTTTCTCATTCTGCTAAAGGTCAGCCATCAGCCGGTATTGAGCAGCAGTAAAGGTGAGAAAATGCGAGATATGTTAAATGAAAAAGCCTCCTGTTCTCCTGTCGTACAGCTCAGCCTGAGTAAGATGAACTTTTCTGCTGATGTTTGGGAGCCAACGGAAATAAGACTCAGGGTGAGATCTCATTAATGCTTCTCATACCTGGTTAACAAGCAATGACATGTATACTGTTCGGTGTTCAGGCCATTATTGTCACACACAGTCTGGCCTGACAGAGATATGTGAAATGAACACCTAATGACACCACATTACACTGTGGAGGTGGATAATGGGTTGAAATGGTGTGTCAGAGTCTTAGAGAGTGACAAGTTTCGTCCTCCCCACACTACCCATGCTCATTTTTATATCTCTGTCAGCCCAGCCTGTCTGGGTAAAGGTGATGACACCTCATCTTTATTGAAAAGTTTGGAGTGATTCAGCAAGACTTATGGAAAGAAGAGTTTTATCGTTGTTGCATCATTCGAGGTAAACTGATGGTACCAGAACTTTTAAAAATAACAACCACAAACTGAATAAACTGGTTTTCTTGTATATCAAGGCATATGGTGTGGTATTGGTGGCTAAAACAAATTAAGACTATTGCACATCCAGCAGTGCCTACTTCCTTGCTGTAGCAGGCTATATCCATTTCGATGCAACTAATGGATCTGATCAATGATAGGCTGATACCTGTCACTGAGCAGCCAGCACTGGCCAATGGGCAGCCAGAGTAGGTAACTGAAAAGGAGAGTACTCACCTGTATCAGCTTTGGATTGGTCGGATGATCAACAAGCTTATGCTGGTCAAAAATTTGATTGCCTACTTCCTCTTCTGCTCATTAACACAGATAGCTTGTATTAGCGTTGAATAGGTTGGTTTTAGCTTTGGACAGCATGCTTTGGCTGGTGTTCCACTATAATATACACACATACTTAGAATCTTTCACCTTTCCAACAGCAAACTATCCATCCATTTTCCGTCACGCTTATCCCAAGAGGCGAGAGGCGGGCTATACCTTGGACAGGTTACCATTCCCTCACAGGACAACACAGAGACCAACAGGACAAACAACCATTCTCACTCACACCTAATGAGAATTTAGAGAAGCCAATTAACATAATAGTCATGTTTTTGGACTGTGGGAGGAAGCTGGAGTACCCAGAGAGAACCCATGCATGCTCAAGGAGAACATACAAACTCCATGCAGAAAAAAACCCAGGTCGGGAATCTAACCCAGAACCTTCTTGCTGCAAGGCAGCAGTGCTACCTACTGCACCTACAGTAGTACTAAAGTAGACTAGATTAAAGATGCCTAAGGTAGTGAGAAAAGTGATGGAATATATATTTACAGATTCACTTATTTGAAAGCTTCAATTGTACTTCAGCTTTTTGCATCCATGATAGTGGATGACTAACCAAAGCATGCCATCCAGCAGTAATGCCAACCTAGCCAATGCCAACACTCTCCTATCCACTGCTAACACCAGCATATCCATGCTAATGAATGAAGAAGTAGGAAATAATCAGTATGGGAAAGCTAGTCACCAGCCGCTCCAAAGCTAAGGCAGGTGAGTACTAGGGTGGCCAGATGTACAGCTTTAGGTACAGTAGGACAATTTGGATTTTCATTGCATTGTCTGGCGTTTAGTGCTGCCTCCAGCCGGATCCGTTTTTGTCCTCCTTTACAGGATATACTTAGGAACTATATATATATATATATATATATATATATATATATATATATATATATATATATATATATACACTGGGGACTGAAAGAGAAATTGAATATATTTATTATCATGTATACCTTCCACACACTGCTGTTATGATTTGAGATTTCTAAGTTCCGTCCTTCATTTGAAGGGCTTTCTCAGTTTAAAACTAATAAGGGAAATGTTTTATCCCCGTTTGGGATGTATCCCTCTGTATATCTAAATTCTTCTACTTAATTTGACCAAAACAGCTTAAAAGCATACATTGCACAAGTGCAACAACATTTTCTGAAAGCAAATACCAGTGAACAACATGACTTTTTAATTCACAGGTGGGAGGAGACCTTAATTCACCTCACCAACAGACGCGCAGTGCAAAATAAGGAGTTACAGCTTTATTTTCCCTGCAGCGCTGCCATGTCCCAATGAGCTTATAAATGAAATATGCCACCATGCCAAGCCACTGCGCCTTATGACCTTTCCCAAACATTTCTAGCTCCCTGATGCTCCCCCCTGTACATGTGAGTGTTTGGCTGTTTGCCTACTTGCTGCAGCCCTATGCTCTCACACACCAGCTTAGTAAATGTCTGGATCCAGGTGTTCATAGACACACACACCGAAAACTGTGCAGAGGGACTTTAAAAGCCACTAACCAGGCACGCAGCCAGACAGACACTCACATGTGCAGACTCACAAAAGGAAAAGCCTCCCTCCCTCCTATCTTTTCTCCGCGGGCTCAACAAACAAAGCTAAGTCGCTCTTTGTATTCATGCGCCACTGTTTGTGCCAGCGTATGTTTTAATTTGAATGGATTTCAGGTGCTTTAATAGCCAAAATGTGCCT
The DNA here is from genome assembly GCF_000732505.1 of Cyprinodon variegatus. Taxonomy (NCBI): domain Eukaryota; kingdom Metazoa; phylum Chordata; class Actinopteri; order Cyprinodontiformes; family Cyprinodontidae; genus Cyprinodon; species Cyprinodon variegatus. Next base: position 909,452 of record NW_015150635.1, on the reverse strand, counting down.
GGCCTTTCACTGCCTCCAAGTACCAGCTGGCAGTAAAGCATCATCCCCTTCCTCCTCTTCTTCATCTTTTTCCACATTCCTTCAACCTCTAAGGGATGTCCCACTGTACCTCTGTCTCTTTCACCTATTCCCTCTGTTCATCCTTATTCTCCCTTTCCTCTCACTACCTGTTCTTGACTTTTGACAAAATCGGAAATCTTTAGATTCTTCTATGTTTGGGCTTTTACCCTGTCAGCTCTGATCTAACTAGGTTTCGTACGGCACTCTGGCAGAAATTGAAGAAATGCCATCTGCACACTTTAGGGACCCCTTGAATAAAGCCTCAACACCTCATCATTAGAGGAGTCTAGATGTAGGGAGTAGAAGCAGGAGCGGATTTACCATTAGACAAAACTAGGCAACTGCCTAGGGTCCCAAGTTCCTGGGGGCTACATAAAACTCATTTTACATGTATGGTTAATACAGCTATTGAGCTGCAAACCATTTGAACACAAACGGCGGGAAGAGCAGTGTTGCCATCTTAGCGCTTTTGTCGCTATATTTATTCTAGCGCTTTTATTACAAAAAGAGCACTTAGCGCCAAATCTAGCAACTTTTTTTCTGTTACTGGAGACTTTGGCGACAACATATTAAAGCAGCGAACTCTGCTCTCCAGAGCGAGTAGATTGGTAACCCCGCCTCCTGCTCTCCTCTATCTTGTCTGCTGTCATGATTCATGTAGCTATTATTTCATACAAATGAAGAACTGAGAACAGAACAGCAAATCTCTATAGACATGGCTTGTCTATAGAGAAAAGAAGGATTGGGTTATTTACTTTAGCTGTCACCCTTTTTGGAAACACAGGAAGGAGCAATCAGCCAAGTTAGAATGTGTATTGGTGATTCGAAAGTCTTTGATTCCTTTAGAGACAGCATTAAAAGTCAGCTTAGCACATTGCCATTATGAAAAGAAAAAGCGACAAAGAAAACATAGAGAGGAAAACAGCAAGAAAAGGGATAAGAAGAGAGGGAAAAACCTAGAACAAATAATGTATATCCATTCTTTAAAAATGTCTGTGTCTTTATAATGGGTGTGTTTTTATGTGTTGTCGTCTCAGTTCAGAGGACCCCATGCCTCTCTTTGAATATGGCCCCAAAGTTCCTAAATCCGCCCCTGAGTAGAAGTCATAATATTTTACATCCTCTCTTAGGAATTTAGAATTTCACAAAAAGTCCATAACATAATAAATGATGATCGGAGCAGTTTTACTTCATACACTTGCACACAAACTATTCTCCATATGCAGTTTGAATGTTTTTTGGATATTCAATTTCAATAGCCTATGAGTCCATGCTCCTTCTCTAAGCTCACTTGCTTTTAGCACACCTTTCGAATCTCTCCTACTCGTGTCTGGATCTGTTTCTGAGCACTAATGTCAACTTCTGTTACTGAGAATGGAACCAACACCAGAAAGCAACCCACCCATGATTAACTGCTTTTAATGAAATCCCACCTCTTGAAAATGTACTATTTTTGTTGGGATCCTGAGGCTTGCCCACCAGAGGGCGCCGAGGATCCCTTCCTGAGGGGTTGTGTCACTGTTGGGATCTGGGGGTCTGTCTACCTTTCTCCACCAGAGGGCGTACTGGATCTCCTGAGGCTGGAGCTGACTTCACCAGCTGTTCTTCATCTGCTCATCAGGAGACCAGCATTTAAGTGGGTTGAGGACCACACTCCAGTGCCAGAGTGTTAGTCAGTCTCGGTACAGCAAACCCTGAGCCAACCTGCCTGTCTAGTCTCCTGACTACTAAAACCTGAACCTGATCCATTTTTGTCTTCTCTGCTTCCCAGGTTGAACCTGCCTGCAACCAGAAACCCCCTGAAGAGTTTCCTCTGTTGGAAATCGGTCTGCCTGATCTCAGTAGAACCCTGGAGAACCAAACCTGTCAAAGATCTGTCAGCCAGCCCCCAGAAGGACTGAAACCAGGTGATCTACAAGCTCTACCAAACTCAGCTCCAACCTCAGCCCTCTGCCTGCCGTCAGCCTCTGGACCCCCCTGGTTCCCCTTTCTATCCAAAGAGATGCAGGTGTGCAGGGAGGACCAACAAAGACAGGGCGCCACCTGGTGGTGGAGGGAGAGACAGACACAAAACAGACCAAACAAACTGGATTCCTGACAAGCCATGTTATAGTTATTTTCTCTTGTACGCAAGATGCAGTCTGTTACTGTGGCATATTCACACATGGTGCATGACTGTTGTGTGTACACCAAACCATCCACATGTGCAGCTTTACACCTTTAAAAGTTCAATATGGTAGATAAAATTAGTTGTCAATCATCATTAGGATAATCAAAATTTGACATTTCTTAACTCAGACTTGTGTGAATCTGCACCCCAATACCAATTAAAACCCCTTTTCCGTAACTCTATTCCCAAATAGGTAGAATTATGCATCCTGAGTTATCCATTGACGTGAAGAGCACTAAATACACTTACCTTACATACTTCCCGCATCAGTCTGATTTGATGTTTCCTGGCAGCTCTTTAAATGTTTTTACAATACTTGTTTTTATTTGCTCAATTATCCAAATACTGTCAGATGTTCTATAACTTTACGTCAGCCGAGTAAGGCGAAGCAGAAAGATAAATTCCTCCTTCAAGTCTTCATTTAGAGCACTTTCCGCACTATTCGTTTTTTTTTTCTTCTGCTAAATGAGTTTTATTCCTCAAGCAGTCTCCAATCAAGAAATGTTAGCTGTCATTGTTCAAAGACTACTTTTTGTTTTTATGCTGTTAAATGTTTTCAGTGCATTGTACCTCTGAAACCCACAGCAGAGTGTTGCCTGTCATCCTCGTTTTAATCTGTCTCATCCCTGCAGCAGAAAACAGCAGCTGCTTGATTGAGTTAAGATTTTACTGTTGACTTGAGAGGATGTTTTCAGCTTTTAATTTCCTCAAGAAATGTCTCGGCTTTTTAGATAAATAGATACATCTACCGTCACGATATAAATGGTTTTTATCAAATCCTTGAAAGGCAAGGGGCCCCAGAAACCCTGAGCAGGGTGATCAGATCTGTTTCCCTTTTTATAATTTTAATCAGTGCAAATATGTCATTATAGGGGAGAGGATTTTCAGTAAATTGACAATTGTTATCAAAGCCTTGGAGACGATTTAGGCTGTCTAGAGGTTACCCATATTATCATATTAATGAACTGAAAAGATCTTTTATTTATTGGAATTTCCCATTTTATAAATCGAAATACAATGTGACCAAAGCAGGAACTACCATGATTTGTTTTGCAATCTTTTATTCATGAAAAAGGCACTCTTATCAGCTGGAGACGTGATTTCATCCTGACCTAAAAACAGCACGTAGCGTTGGATCCGCAGCCAGTTTATCCATCACCCGGATTTGATGATGAATAGTTTGGCCTGAACTGCAATATGTAAGCGATCACTCATGTTGGGATTTTGCTGTGAAGGACACAGGGCATATTAAAGGGCAGTTTTTCACTTAAACAGCTGTGCACAGTCGGCCCCACACAACCTTTCATTCCCTCTCTGCATGTTTGACATGAACACAAGTGTTTGTCAGTTGAGTTTTACAATTGAAAAAAATAACTGGCTGTTGACCTTACCTTACGGTGGTGGGTTTAATATTCTTAAATAAACCTTGATATACTGTGATTGAGTCTTTGAATGAAACATTTCACAAGTTCTAACCTTTACAGACAAAGAAAATAAGATATGTAAAAAAGTGTTGATAATAAACATGAGGTGAAGCAGAGCAAAGTAGACTCACTAACTAGCTTCTATTATTAATGTGCAGATGTGGCCCAGGAGTTAAAACTGCAACCCATCTGCAGAGACTTTAGTTCTCAAGGATGCTATTAAATTCTCGGGCTACTGACCAGTTGTGTGCCAAACACAATGTTAAATCCTGAAATATCCTAGCCAACATGGTATTGGAGCCAATCCAGAGTGCAAAAGATGTTACTTTAATGTTGAAATATAGTCAAAAATATTTATTTTTGGTTAAAGTTGACCGTTGCTGGTCAATTGACCAATGTTAAAAAAAAAGTGTAACTAAATGAATGTTGTTTTGTGGTAGAATTGTTTAGGGTGAAATGCAAACATCTATTCAATCTACTGTAGGCTATTTGTCAACACAAATGTTGACTGCATAATTAATATGTCAGGCTTCAAAATGGATTCCATATTTCTGAGTAAAAGTCTATTTAAACTTCGACTCAGATATATTTTCCTATCTAGGAACATATATTGCATACCACGATAACACTGAAGCTGGAAAGACAGCTTTTCAGTACTGTGCCCCCACAGCATGGAACAGTCTTCAGAAAGACTGGAAGTTGAAGGATTTGATTCCAATCGGACATTTTAAACGATTGCTCAAAGGTTTGGAAATGAGATATATGGTTTGTAACTGTTTTATGAATTTCTAATTATAGATAGATGTAATTGTAAACTGTAATGTAATTTGTAATGTATTCTTTTGCCGCTGTCTTGGCCAGGNGTCTTGGCCAGGACTCCCTTGAAAAAGAGATTCGTAATTTCAATGGGACTTTTCCTGGTTAAATAAAGGAATAAATAAATAGATAAATAAGTTTATCATATTAAGCAGCTCTAGTGGCAAACTACAGTAGGAATTCTCACAAATTTCTTACAATAATAGCTATGTCCCTGTCTGTCTTTCATTAAAAAAAAAAAAGATTTATAGAGTCCAAACCTAGCAGTTGTCAGGTTTACAGGCTCTCCTATCTGAGTGGTGGCTCTGTAGCTCCAACAGTTAACCTTGAACCCTTGGCTGCTTCCCTGATTAATGCTTTCCTTGCCCTGCATTGATAGATTAGATCTATAGCAACATTGATCTTCATTTTGTTAAGTTTATGTTTACTTCACAATGATGAAATATTAAACCATAAAGTTTTGTTAAGGTGTAATTCAATGTAAAAACACAACCGTAGCCCCAGACACACTTTGAAAAATGCCACCTGTTATTTTCAATGACCGCCCCAGTAGGGAAGATTTTACTTTTTAATCACAGAAAACATTTGGGATCAGTCCATTTATTCTGTTTTTAGATGACATCCAGTGCAAAGTTGTCCCAGGTCTTCTCTTGTTAATGCAATCCATAAGAAAAAAGGAAAGCTCTTTGTATTGGCATAGGAGTGCAGGAAGGACAAGAACGAAGTCTGGAAATGGTAGCCATTTAAATCTCTCAATAAACCAATATATCCCAATTTTTAGGTTTGAGTTGGGTTTATTAACCTCATGAGGGCTTCATAAATACCCACACACAGTGTTTACCCTGTTCTTAAGTCAGTGGTTCTCAATCTGTTTTAAGCCAGCGCCCCATTATCCATTATCCAATGATCATAAAACAGCAGCACTGACATCTGTCCATCTTCTACTCCATTTTAACTTCCCTTGAGAGTAGGGCCACAAAATATTGAAACTCCTCCACTTAAAGCACAAACTCTCTTTTAACCTTAAGAGGAAACACCATCATGTTCTGGTGAAGCAGCTGCTTCACAATAGGTTGCAAATTGCTCCAACACATGCTGTAAGTGTTGACAGGAGGGAGTCTGCACAACCATGCCATCAGCAACAAACAGAGACCAAATCCATGGGTCACCATAGCAGACCCCATTCAGTGCTTGGGTGTGATTAGCTGTCCTGTCTATTAGGGTTACGAACAGGACTGTGGACAGAGGACATCCCTGCAGGTCCAACTTAATGGCCGGAATATACCAAACTCCTGCTCCCCTTCTACAATGACCCCCCCCCCCCCTCCAGTTAAGGACTCCAAACTCTGTACTCCTTAAGCAATCCCTCAAGGCACCATGGCAAACACCATCATGTCTTCTCCAAGTTTAAAGAAATGCGGACTAGTTGAGCAAATGCCCAGGGAACCCTGGACATGTGTGAATGTCTTCTCCAGGTCCAAAAAAACATATGTGAACCACTCTGATGACTTCCCATGAACCCCTAGGCACCCTGTAGAGGGTATAGAGCTGGTCCAGTGTTCTACAACCAGAACAAAAATCTGCACAG
>NW_015150635.1:900723-901341 GCF_000732505.1 Cyprinodon variegatus | reverse complement strand
ACCTTTATAATATTTCAGTTTTGTAATTTGATTCTAAATTTATATACAGTATGAAACTGAATTTGTAATTTCTTCAAACACCTCATTACCCGTAAAGATGAGTGAAGAATGTGTACTCATACATAAGTATACAAGCTTAGGGAGATCCACCACTTGATGAGCATTGTTGCCAAGCAACAAAAAGTAGAACAGGTTTGATACAACATTTGCCAATACCGTGGCTTGCTAGGTCCAAAAAGAGCTATAAATTGTTTATTTGGGTCAGACCAAGGCAGATTTGTATTCATTCCTGAAGTGAACAGCACCAAAGTGCATTTGGAAGCGGACCAAAACTACCTCTTGAAGTGTAGAGTAATTTTTAAAAGAGGAATTTTTTTCTTCCATTATTGTTGCAAGCAAAGCATATATTTTGTTAGGGGAAATTTGAGGGGGGAAAAAGCAACCAGAAACTAAACTGAAAAAAATTTAATACAAAAAAGGTTTTGAGAGTATCCATCCAGCTATCCATCCATCCTTCTCCCACTTATTCGATCAGAGTCGCCTATACCCGGCAGTCTAAGGGTGAAAGGGAGGGTCCACCCTAAACACATCGCCAGTCCATCCCAGTGCAGCACATAC
>NW_015150635.1:896554-900552 GCF_000732505.1 Cyprinodon variegatus | reverse complement strand
AACCCAGAATATTCTTGCTGCAAGACAAAAGGGCTACAAATTGCACCCCCATGCAGAGAGAGAGCATTCTTATTTCGTCTACATTCTTACATTCTTCTCCCTTAAATAAAATACTAACCGTCACTCTGGAAGCGCACATTGACCACTGAAAATGTGATTGCTAATGTCCCTGTAAATGCGATAGGAATGTCTTACATTATGACGATCATCAACAGCTAATGAAGAACAATATCTAACTCCTTATAAAACTAGAATATTACAACACAGCAAAAGAGACAACCTTACAGAGTTTCTAACCAAGCAAGGGGATTAAGGAAATTAGGATTAAAAATGGATAAAAAGATCTTTTTTAATAGTTTGTTGGTACACTATAACTTCAGTTCTGTGCTGTTACATTTTTGCAACATTACTTCTGATTAAAATGCACAGGAAGATGATAATATTAGCAAGTGCAGCTGATTGCAGCATAATAACCATCAGGCAGCATCTGTGAGGACAGGCTTCAAAAACATCAAACATCTCCTCTCCCTCACACCACAAAGCTTCTTGTTCGTACTTTTCAACGGAGCGCCGACGACCGAAAGACAGAATAAAGTTTTTCATATCATTTTTAAAATATTTGTCTTTTTTTATTGGGTTATAAGAATTTAATTCCTTTCAAATAGCATTGCACTTTATATTCTCTTTACCCCAAGCCCAATACAAACTATTTCTGTTGTCAATATTCATCCAGAGCGATAGAAATGCGTCTTTGTTCGTCACTTCAGAGGAAAGCCCCACCTGTGCAATGTACATTTTAATAAGGTTGCAAGTCACTCTGAAAAAGAGAAAATAATAAAATAGATCTGGAAAAAAAGACAAGAATTCTAAAAAAAAAACTAAATCTAAGAAAACATCAAAGTTACTCTCCAAGCCTCTTTTTTATTAACACTTTTTCAGAGTACTGACTCCTGGATGGCATATATGAACAGCTAAGATAATGCACAGTTCTCATTAAAAACCTATATAGTACATAAAGGTGTACATATTGTACACATCTATGGGTTTGTGTCTATTTAAGTCTGCAAAGGGGGAACTTTAATAAAACTATAATCAAAGAAATTCAAACTTTGACAAATTATTACCCCTTTTTTTTCAGCAACTGACTTTTATGTAACACCTGTTACTGTTAAACGCTCTCTTTTATATCACTCCATTTATCACTTTCTTCCGGCCCGTTTATTCTTCTAAGTGCTGTTGATGTTAACTCAAAAGCTGTTCTATTTTCAGATAAATTGCAGATGATAAGCTAATATATACCTCCCATTCACTCGTGGCTTTTATGGTACACTTAGCTTTCAATACACTATAACAAGGTTCTACTAAGTGTTTCCTGCAGTAAGAAGGTTTCTCCCACAAATCTTATTGTGTAATGGAAATGTTTGAAATGGGAAACACAGAGAGCCCAGAGCTGATTCTTCAAATATGAGAAATTTTCTTATAATGGTTTTATTGATTGCTTTGACCTGCTTAAAAAAACTGGAATCCATTCAGCTTTATCATTGCCATCTCAGATGAGCAGAAGACACCTCCTGCTAATGTGTTAATCCTTTATCATTGGATTACTACATTTTATTTGAGACTTCGTACAAATCTTTGATTAATTTTCACCGTTAAGCCATAAAAGGTGGCATACCTTGGTTTACTGAATTCCCATTACTCTCCCTGTGAGTGGCTCACCTAGTTTTTTTAAGTTTCTGTTGAAAAATGGAGTCAATCTTTGATTTTTGACAAGTAACGTAGATAGATGTCAGTTAAGCTGCAGTGCCACTGAGTTGGTAGGGACTAAGCGACCAAGATAAGGGGAGTGGCTTCTATTTGCGATCAAACAGATCGAAGTATGGATGAGGGTGTGTGAGGGAGGTGAGAGGTAGAGGGGTCTGAGGAGGAGAAGGAGTCATATGTGAGGTGGAGGAGTATATTAAAGTAATAAGGAAATCATATTTAAATGTCAAATCATTCTGGCTTAAAGATGTATATAAATGTACTCTTTATCAGACGATATTGAAAATTTCTATTTAAAAAAAAATGCTGTCTTAAAATGTATGGGTTTTTTTCCGTGATCTTATGCAGGCCAGTTAGTTATACATCAGCCTGAACACCTAAATTCGGCCAATCATATATCAACGGTCATCTGTCAATCAAAGTTTTCGGTCATAGCACCATGATTAATATGTCGCATCTAATATACGCAACGGTTGAAATAAGAATAATTTCCTTTCCCATTGAGTTCCGTACCAGTGTTCACGGGGATGGAGTTCTGTGTCTTCGGCAGGCGTCTAAACCAAACCAAGCTCCTGGCGTCCTCTTCCACAACATCTTCGTCCCCGCTTTCCTCCTCTAAATAAAAAATGTGTGACGGAGGAAACTTATCCACGACCTCCAACACAAAACTCTCCTCCTCTTGCATGTTTCCGCTGTCCATAGCGTTCCTTGACAGTTTTGTTTCTAAGTCACCAATTTAGTGCTACTTGGTCCCAATGGAATTTCCCATTGGGAACCTACTAGCACTAAGTTGCTAACTGGTTAGCAATTTAGTGCTACTTGGTCCCAATGGAATTTCCCATTGGGAACCTACTAGCACTAAGTTGCTAACCGGCCACAATCAAACCTGCTTGCGAACCTTCCGCCATGACAATCCCGCCCTCTTGATAAACGACCAATCAAATTCACTTAATTCACTTTTGTACAGTCGTGCACCACTCTGGAGAAACGGTATAAACAGCCGTTTCGCAGCGACTTTAAAGAGCTGCAGTTTCAGATTAGACCTGGTAATCATGGCCTTTCACCAAGGAGCCTGATGAAAGCCTGGTTTAAATATCTGCCAGAAGCTTCTTGGTCAGTTAGCAGCCCCATCACAACAAAGTCGCTGCAAAACCAACCGTGTTTGAAACCAACTTCCAGAGTGCATAAGTTTGAAGCAACACATGATGGCGTCTTTGCCATTATACCCTTATATAAATAACCAGCTTCACACTGGATTGTTTGTGCATGAAGGCAACGTAGCCCTCAACCGCCTGAAAGAGCAAACCCAGAATAAGTAGTCATACGGGCAGTTATGTTGAAAACACATGCAGGTAAAGTATTCTCCACGCTCAATTTGATGGTTTTATGAGGGCAGATTCATATTGTGAGGCCCTCAATATATCACGAGAATGAGTGCATGCTCCTTCTCTGTGCCTGTGGCTTGCTTTACACACCCCCATTGTTTCTCTTGTGATGGCACGCAGACCTGCTTCTGCGCACTTATGTCCACATCCTATACCTTTTCATTTTACCTTCTTTACCTGTGTGGCAGCACTAACTCGCCACCCACTAGCATGACCTTATTACATCACCTATTACAGCTTTGTCAACTTCGGGTGGTTTCGTCTTTACACTTAAGCTTTTTTGTGGCGATATTTTATTGAAATTAAGGTGGATGTCTCCTTAAAGAGGTTGGGTAAAGAGTAAATCCTGTGTTTAAAGGAAAAAATGCTGCATCCTTGTCTGGGTTTTTTGTGACTTTGGAACAGGTAATGCTGCTACAATATGAACATAAATATCTTCAGAGATATACTGTACTTTAGGTAGTTCTCTCCTCATTCACTTTACACACATTCTTTACAGAATCCAAAGTCTGCTATTCTCTTGCACAAGAGTAAAAATCCTTTGAGCTGAGCAGGAGGCAGCTATTGTAAATATAGCTGAGGCAAACAATGCCATAAGGCTGTGTGAAATATTCAGGAACATCAACAACATGAACCTGACCGCCGCTGAACACATTCTTAGACACCATCACATCGCCTCGGAGAAGCTCCACAGAGCTCCAACACCTTAGGAACCCTGAAGTTGCGAAAGAGGCAAGAAGCCAATATGTGAATCTGAGGTGTCAATTTTTACTGTAATGATTTGTCAAAAAATTAGAATGTTGGAGTCATTTGTAATTGTGTTTAATTAGAGAGCAATGAACCTTGAAG
>NW_015150635.1:890270-895286 GCF_000732505.1 Cyprinodon variegatus | reverse complement strand
TGTACTTTTCCTTTAAGACATTCAAGAAGGCTTTTCCATTTGACTGCATTTCAAGAGACAATATTGACTCTGATGTTCAGTATAAATAATTTTGTATTGTATTTTGTTATAGTATTTTTTATGTAGAGTATCTTAGTTTTAGCAACAGTTTAAAAAGCAAAGATTAAAAATATATGAAATCCCTGAAATTAGCCCCAAAGTATTTCTGATTCTTGGTTTCATTGTTTACAAGAAAGAATTAAAAAAACACATCTGACAGTCTATGTAGGAAGATAACAAATGACAGTGGCATAAAAGCTACTAATAGGCTACAATTTTACGCAATGGTGCACTGATTGCTGTATTTTGTTATCCACTGTGTTATGATGGATTGAAAGAACTCACAGTTGGTTGCAGGTTATGTTGTTTAAAGAGTGTTTGAAGTACTGTTGGGACTTCTGTATGAAAGCTATTAATGACACTGTTATGCATGCACAGCTTGTCGTGCACTGGGGGTAAAATGCTATACTTTTTAAGACCCTTATAAAATAGATGTTTTAGATCCAGAAAAAGTGGAAGGAGGTAGAGTTACCAGAACCCACAGGTAAGTAAACAACACAATGAACCCAAAACGAATAATGCTGCCTGTTCCCTTGGAGGACATTTTTAGCAGTATATCCAAGTGCAGTAAGGAAAATTCAAAGTAAAATCCTCTCTGTACAATTCTTTCTGCTTACTTCCACTATGCAGAAGAGGAACAGAGTATTGATGTTACGTCGTATTCAACACTGACTCTGCAGAAAGTCAAAGACACAGGATGGATGCATATTGTATAAAAAAGTCCCGAAAAAAAGTCTGCTTGCTGCTTGGCGGGCAGAATATTTTTATCTAATAAATGTTGGTCTGGAGTGAAACTTTTAAGACAGCTGTGAGTTTATTTAATCTATTGGAATATGTCTAACAAAGTATATTGCAAAATAACATAACATATTTTTTATGTTTCCTTTTTTTATGTTTCTTGATTACTATGTTATAGATGTGGTTTACCTATTTAGTTATTCCCAGTGTCATGTTTTGTTATGTGAACCCACTGTAATATTGTTAGATTTAAGTAAAAATGTAATAAAATGGTAATTTTCTTAGTGTGTGTGTGTAAAATATGTGAGCCTGGACTTCAGAAGGTGTTTGTATCTTAGAACAGGTGCAAACGTCTTTGTATGAGTAGAGCAGATCTTCCAAGAAGGTGCAAAGTGATTAATGTTTGCAGTTCAACAGACGGAGCTGCAAACATTTTTTGTGGATGTATCTTCATCAAAATGCAAATCATTTTCTACTGATCTAACAGCACTAATTCAAGGAGGACATGCAGATGTAAACTTTTACCACCTGTAAAGTGATTTTCCAAATCTGTATTGCAGTGTTTAGTAATTCTAAAGGTCAGGTGCAAACTGACTAGGATTTCACAACTCCGATTCCCTTATCAATTCTGTGAAACCATTCGATTCCTTATCGATTCCCTTATCAATTCTGTTAACAAAGACCTTGGTAAGTACATGGTGACATTCGTCTACCTTAGCCTGGGACATTCTATTTCTGCCTCTGCGAAAACAGAAGCTAGTGAACGGGAGCTGCCAGCCTCTGAGCAAGCCAGGCTAAACGTCTCGTCAAAGTAACCTAAATCAGAGAAGGCATTCGTTTAATGAAAAAGCATTACTGTACAATTTTGGAAAATAAATAATCTCCCCCTGATTTAAATAAACGAACGTCATCTTTCTCTCGCTCCCTGAACTACGGAACAACTTCGTAGCATGTTTAATAATCCCAAAGAGAGGTAGGAAATTGGTTTATTTCCAGAAATGGCATTTGATTTACTAGGAACCACATTAAGCACAGACCGTGATATAAAACTAGCTACTTACCACCAGAGTTGCCTTCCAGGCTGGTCGTAACTTTAGCTTCTTTCCAGAAGCATAGAAAACACAGCATTCGTTAAAATGTACGCCATGTTGTGTGCGCAGGTATTTCTGCATGTTGGATGTATTTCCTCCCGCGGATGTAATTGCCAGTTTGCAATGATTGAAAAGCGCCTTGTTGTCATCTTTCTCTTCCTTAAAATGAAGCCAAACTTTCAATCGCTTTCCCCGATGGAATGCCATTTTTTTGTTTTGCTTTTCTACACAAATACTTGGTCATGTCATACTTGCTTACTGGATGCCGTGTGCGTAAGTGGTGTAAAACACGTGACATAAGTCCTGCTGCCCAACGCTAGGTTCTGGTGCTGCCTGGAACCGTTTAGAGAATCGTTAAGCGAGCTGCCAAACGGTGCCATGGAATTGGAACACACGGAACCGGTTCTGAACAGGAAGCGGTTTTCGATTCCTATCCCTAAAACTGACACATATCTATAGTCATTTTTGCCACAAGGGAGACATTGGTACAATGACAGATTATGGAGAGAGATTAACAGTAGAATAATATTGATAAAAAAAAGTGGAAGAATGCATCTCTTTTTGAAGTAAAATGGTAGCAGCAGCAGAGAAGACAGCATTTTTAGGCTCACTTAATCCTCATATTAGCTCATATTTTTTAAGAAAACTGGGGATTTCTACATTTCACTCTTGTTTTACTTTATGGCTTCAGGAAGGAGGTGAGCAGCTGTTTGTGGAATGAAGCAATTACAATCGAGAAAAAGCTTGAAAGTGTAGAAAATCATTCTAAAATATAAAAGAAACCTTTGTCTGTACTTATTTTAGAAGGATTTTATTGGTTCAAAAAGCAACAGCAATTACAAAACTGAAATACAATGTTTGGTCAGTAGTTTTGACTACTTTGCAGCAGAAACAGGAATTTTCAATTGTGAAGCCTGAGTTACAACTTGCTTTCAAATCAAAGACATGTTTAGACAGGGCTGCTGGAAGTAATTTTGAACAGGAGGTGCTGTTAAAATGTACATATATATATATACACATATAACTGAATCTGAATTAATTTACTTTGTAAATTAAATTTGTTGTTTATTGTTATTCATTACCATACCATAATATGCTTTCAATTGCTGATTTTTAGATTTTTTTTTTATAGGCTACGTATGCCTTCAAATGTATTGATTTTAATGATTGTCTTTTACTCTATTTTTAATGTTGTGGTCTTTTAACTTTTGTTTAAATTTTCCCTCTTTGAACTGTAGCACTTTGAGATTTGAATTCAAATGTAAAGTGCGTTACAAATAAAATTAATTATTATTATTATTATTATTACCAAACCCAAAATATAATTATAGAACGGACAGTTTTACATTATCCAGGTTCTACATTTTTGTATGGCGTGGCAGTAGGATATGTTTTAATCCAATCAATGAAATTTCAAGCAAATTTATGTAGTGTTGAAAAGGAACTCAGTCAAATTCTTTTCTCAGAATAACTCAGAATAGAGAGCAAAAGTTTAAAAGAACAAATTTTAATCGGAACAGACCTTATTTCAGTTAAACTAGAGAATGTCTTTATTCAGCCTCAGAGCGATTCTGATATTAGAAAACACTAAAAAGTGTATAAATCTGAGTTTTCATCATTGAAATGCAAACCTAACTACGTCCTAAATTCAGCAAATACTCAAATCTACTGCAGACATATTGCAGAATACATCTTAACACTTCATGCAGTTGTCACAAATTTGCATTGTGTCAGTTTATCACACTGTTTATAACCTGTCGGTTGTGATAGCTGAGAAAAATGCAAACATTAAAGTGCATTTGTTTGCTTCTTTTTCTTACAGGTTTCTTGGCAGTGTAGGGTGAGAATTTGTCACATGAAAAAAAATCAACGATTCAAAGGTGAAAATTTTCTTTCACTCAGCTCCTTGGCTTGGAGGTGGATAGAGAACAGATTGAGTGGAACTTAGACAACAAGCCTCCTGTGAGCTTGAGAGGTTTAGTTATTGCTTTATATTTGATCAGAATAGAGAGCGGGAGGGGGAACGGAGACTGAAAGAAAATGAAATGAAGCGAGATAGAATAGAATGACACCTAACAGGGATAGCAGGATGGAAAGTTATTGCAAAACTTTTAGCAAACTAATCACAACTGTGTGATATAAATCTGGTTCATATAGCAAAAATAATTAAAAAAAACTTTTTTCCTGCATTTGTTTTTTTCTTTTTTTTTTTTTTTTTGTTCTCCAGAAATAACAAAAATTAAAAAAAAGATTTTGTTGTGTTTCAAGATTGTTTTGAAAGTTGCAGGAGAACTTCTGCGACAGGTAGTTACCAGAAGCGGTGACAACCCTAACGATTGAGAAAAAGGCAAAGAATAGAGCACCGCCTACAGAAACCCAAACTTTATTATCTGAAGCAGGAGCATGCTGTGTGATTGACGGCTGATCTCTGGAAACTCTGCGCTTCAGAGACGTCTCTGTAATGAGCACTTATTATCTCAGATACAGACAGAAAGGATATCAGTGATTATCACTTTAAAAACAGTCTCAGTTTTGCTCCAGTCAGGAAATGGAAATGAGATGGATTTGGTGAAGTGGAAGGAGTGCTAAGATGGTGGAACGTGGCTGGGCCTGACATGTTCTTTTCTGGCCTCTCTCTGGATATGATCCTTTGTCTTGTTGCTCCTCTGCAGAAAGAATTTATCTCTAATGCATCGACATACATATTTTCATTTACTAAAACGCAATAATATTGGAAGTCTGCCTTAAACATAAAAAAGCTGAGGTAATGTTATAGAGTATGACAAAAATGCTGATCAGTTTTTTTTAGACATTGTGTATTAGTATTAGGGCTGAAACAATTAATCGGATTAATAGTGATTTATTGATTATTGAAATAATCGTCAACTAATTTAATAATCATTGACTGGAGTATAGGGACTCTAAAACATGGCTTTAGGTGACAGAGCAAGCAATTTATAGCAATAATTATATCCAAATTGTACATAAAATATATAAACATTTTTCATTTAGGGCGACAGTGGCGTTGGATGTAGGAGTTTGCCCTGAAATCGAAGGGTTGACGGTTCAAGCTCTGACTTTCATTGTC
>NW_015150635.1:885560-888239 GCF_000732505.1 Cyprinodon variegatus | reverse complement strand
TTACCTGAAGATATGAATGTGGGGTTTCTGTATGAAAATCAGCATTATTTCCAGAAAATAATGCTGATGAAGGAAGACACAAATGAAATGCTCCTACGAGGTCTGCAAGTGGCTTTAGCCCCAGAAGGAGTGTTAAAACATTCATAATTTGTCATCCTCCCATTGCTCCAGCACAGATACCACTTAGCTAGTGCTGACTCACCTCCCCTCCGATGCCCTCTACCTGGCAGACTTTTCCGATCTATCGCTTTCCTCCTTTGACTTCTTACCTGTTGGGGCCAGCCCTGGCCAGCCGCCTCCTCTTCCCTGTTCTGGTGCTCTCTCTGCCCGATATACCGCTCCAATCTACCGCTGTCGATGCTTCGCTCCAGACACAACAAGGCCACCTAATTCTCTCTGTTTCAAGGCTCGTATTGCTGCCTAACCCAAAGATGTCGGTTGCTTTGTTCAGCTTTCTTAAGTTAATACAACGCAAAGACTCGCTCTGTAAAATCCTTGTCCTTTCGCCCACTGTGTGAGTTGCTATTGCTCTAACAGGAGAATTTCTGGCATAATGTCAGTGGAGCAAAAGCAAAAGAAACTGCCTTTTTTTTTTTTCACAGGTTTTGCATTTGGTGTAACAGAGAAAAATATAAAACAGCGCATCTTGACATCTTGGAGGGATGAGTTTATTAGTTTACTCCATACTCCTGTGTATCTGTGAGTGTGACTGCAGGACAGATGATGCCATCCTAAAGAGCAACTAATGTACTATTTGTCTGTCAGCACTAACGTGCCTTTATGTGCTTAACAGGCATCATTCACACACATGAGAGATGCAGTATTTCAGCATTGGGAACAGAGTTTTGCTTCTGCCCTTAGGTAACTTCAAATATTACTCTCACAAGTTTGCCTCACAAAAACGAAGGCAGCTTGGCTCAGCCTAGTTAGTGTAATGACACTTTAGAGGGCCATCAACTGTCCAGGAAGGTAAACAGTAGTGACTGGAGCTCCCATTATTCCCAGTCATGCCTGAAGGAGCACATTTCAGGTCCTCCATCATTAGAAATCATATTAAACTCCAATAAGGATCAGGGGAAAAAGAAGCCACACACCAATTTACACAGTTTCCTTTTTCTCTTTCTAGCCTGCATTAGCTTTTATGTTAGTTTAGATGTAGTAATTCTAAGCACAAAAATAAGAAATTTTGATATGCAATATCTATAAATTATTTTCACCACATCAGAACTAATTAATCAGTTTCCCTGTTTGAAGTACAAGCAGACGTAATTGAAAAGCAAAATTCTGACATCTCCCATTTAGCCCAGCATATAGACTGATTTCAAATGAGGAACCAGGGCAGGACTAACAAGGTAAGTGGAAACACGTTAGAACCAATCAAATTTGATGTGATGTAAAAACATCCTTTTTTAGAGATCTATGACTGATTGAACATGTTGGCCTAAATGCAGTGTAATTTTCTAGATTACTGCCTTCTGTGATATGTAAAAAAAAAACATTGTTAGAATAGAATAGAGAATCCTTTTATCGTCCCACAATGGGGAAATTGTGGTGTTAGAACAGCAAAAGATTATAGAAAAAGTGGTCACACAAATGTGGACCTTAAAAAGTACAAAATCAAGAGAATAAGTGACAGAGTTAAAACAATAAACAAATAAAATTACTTCACAAGCTATACTATATGCTTGGTGTGAGGGATTGCTGTTGTGTCAATAAGTCGATGCAATCAACTGGTTTCCCTTACATAGAAAACTTTTAACCAGTTTGACTGTATGATTTGGTTGCATTGTCGTGAGATGACGTGTTGTGAATTGGCGCTATATAAATAAAACTAATTGAAATTGAATTATATTTTTCACCCGCGGAGGTTGACAGTTATCAATTGCACAATGAATGCAGAGTTGATGACGAGGTTAGGTTATTATGGAATAGAACCTGCAGGAAGGCTAACATAGGTTAATAGTTTTTTTTATGACATTGCATTTGACTGGTGTAAATTTAGACCAAGCCACACTGCGTCAATGCCTCAGTTTTCATAAACCTTTATTCATAAGATATCTGTTGATACAAACATATGTGATCAGTTTGTTATCCACTGTTTGGTATCAGCTAGAGCTAATATCGTTACCAGATGCTAACAGGAAATCAAAATCACAGCTGTTTCTCAATTCAAAAGAACGTGAGTATAATAACGTGAGCGTGCAGCATAAATATGGGTAAAATGGAACAGAAGCGTACTCGTGACGTGATCACACGCTCGGCTCATCTGGAGCTGCATTTCACCCCCTGTTAAATAGTCTCTAGATAAAAATTAATTCTTGAAATTCAGTCAGATGAACACAAATCAAATAAAAATTTTGCCAAATAAACCAAAACGTTGCCATCACAGGCAGCGGTCCTTCACACTTCTATGCCGAGAGAGGGCAGTTACAGACGGGCTAGGAATAGACCTGGCTGCTGTTAGCCTCGGAGGTCCGCTGGTTGCCGCTATCCTCTCAACTTCAGAATTTTTTTTTTTTATTGCGCATTAAATCCGTAAAATAAGCCATATAGTGATGCTTAAAAGTATAATGTTCTTGCCTGAAATGATCTTAAAATGTACTTTTATTGAACAACGGCAATAGAAAAGAGAACTTTTAACTTAATACTCTGAGCTCTGTGAGCGCTCCATTTTGAAAC
>NW_015150635.1:882240-883421 GCF_000732505.1 Cyprinodon variegatus | reverse complement strand
GAGGTCACGTAGCAGCTGGACCCGCCGGTGGGTCCGTAGGGTTCAAGGGGTTTTAATGTCCACAAATCATGACAGAAATAATATTTTAGTAGAAACATTGATGTTTGAAAAGGAACTGTAGGGGACCAGCCAAGGGCCCATCAAGTAAAGTGGGGATGTTTTAAATTGCTACTACTGTATCATTAGATTAGGCTGGTAGTAAAATAGTAAGAGGTATCTTTTCTTAGCTCTCCTTGGGGACCTTGGAACTAACCAAGGATCACATAACCTCCAATCATTGCCTATGTATTTGTACTCACCATCTTTTTAATCACCACAGTGTAACGTCTCCTGATGACAAAAATCATATAATACAAGAAAGGAAAAAGCATTTTCTTGGCCATGGCCATCAGTCAAACATGCTACAATAACCTTCACAGCCACCAGCTCTTACATATTCCTTGGTTATTGCAAGGAGAAAAAGAAGTGAAAGACTGAAAAGGTAGCTAACAAGATTATCAAAGAGGCTTCATAATGTCCTTAAATGCAAACTATTTGTTAAAATGTTGAGCGCTTTTTAAAGCCTGAGTTGTTCTAACATTTTCAATTTATTTGAAGTCCTTTCGCCTGTGTGACTATTCATAGATCCTTTTCATCTTAAAAACAAAAAGAAGTTGAAAACCACAGATGTTTTTGAAACAAAAGCTGTGAATATCTTTTTCCACAGTGTTTGAAATCACAGCCTCACACAGTTTCTGGCAATCTATTAAAAGCAGCTTGCAGCAAAGATGTACAGCCGCTTTGCTCAAAGTACTGCAACATAAGGAGCGCAGGCAGACCTGATTGAGATATCAAAGTACTTTTTTAAATAAAACTGTCAAAACCCTCACTACCATCTTGGTCTTGTTTGAAAAAGGTTAATTTTGAACTGTTTTTTATTGTTAAAATATCTGTAAAAACAGCTGATTTTAGGTTAGAACACGTTATAGGGAAAAAGACACTACAACATAATTGTGAAGATTTTTGTCCCAATCCTCCTTATACAAGTTATCGTGGGATCATGTAGAAACTCCTGTCATTTTTTGTGTGTTTAGTGTGAACAGGTCTGCTTGGAAGAATATCAAGAATACGCTGATTTCAAACAGAGACCTTTTATGTTTCTTAAGACCAAATGAAAGAACACCCATCTCGAAATCATACTG
>NW_015150635.1:878170-879894 GCF_000732505.1 Cyprinodon variegatus | reverse complement strand
AGTAGGTAGCTATGTTCCCTTAGAATCAGAATGTACCGGGTACCTGTGAGTACCCATATAAAATGTACATCTACAGTAGAAAAAAAACCCTCATTATTTCACGGGTGCCCATAGTTGTGTAGTTGCGGTACGCGCAAAATAATCAGTTTCTTAGTTTCCTTTTTATATTCGCTCATTTCCAGGTCATGGTGGATGATGCGATTGCATGGAATACAGTTGAAAAAAATCTGACTGTTTTTTAATGAAAATCTTTAATCGTGACTCATTTTGGGGGTTTAATGCATCGTGTACCTGATACAGGTGTAAAACCGGGGCTGTTCACCCGGTGACAGAATACCGGCGCTAAGGTGCCAGAGGCATAGGTCTGATTGCTTATGAATCAGAAGTGGAAGCAAATCATCAAACCAAAAACCTTGTCTTATTAGCTAAAAGTTAAACACAGGATTATTTACAGAATTGCACACAGAGAGCCATGACTTATACTTATTATTCCTTTCCCGCTGTTGCGGTATTGAAGGATGTACGGCTTTCGTTATATTTGGATAATGAGAAACTTAACTTGTTTTTTCAAGATAACCACAGTGAAATGAGTTCCTATTTTTGTAGGAAGCAGCTTCCGTTTGTCATACCGTAGTTCCTTACAACACGTTCCTTAAGCTTCCGGCCTCCAGCTCCCAGAACCCCGCCCACTCCAGGTCCTCCTGCACTGCTGGTCTCCTGCCCACGTGACTGTCAGGACTCCAGTTTTTGTGTTTGTCTTTTTGTCTTGTCTTTGTGTTCTCCCTTCCACCACCAGGAGGCGCCTGGCTCCGGTCAGCCTCCTCACACACCTGCGAATGGTTAACTCATCACCGGACTGTTCTTAAGCTGCTGGTTGCCACTACTTAGATGCCAGAGTGTTTGCCAGTTTGGGGTACTCTAGCTAAGCCTTGTTTATTCTGAACCTAATCTGAGTTTTTGCACTGCGAGTTTTTGTACTCAAGACAAGCTAAGATCACGTTGAGTTTTACTGAGTGGTTGTCTGCCTGAGACTCAACTTTGTTTGTTTTTGCCTTTCGGCAGGAAGCCTTCCTGCAAACTGGACCTTTCGGACCGGACCGCCTCCTCCCAAGTGGGATCAACTGAGTCTTACACTGAGCGACGGATTCCAAACAGGAGGTTTGGATCCAGTCACCTTTGAAAACGCTAAGATCACTTTCTGAGTAAGGAAATCATCTTCACCACGACTCGTTCAAGTACCACAGGAAAACTGAGTTGCAACCAGCGGCTGCATCATTCCCCTCCGTCCGAGTTCTGGGTAAACCTTGTTCCGCCCTCCACCGAATCAA
Source organism: Cyprinodon variegatus (assembly GCF_000732505.1). Lineage (NCBI taxonomy): Eukaryota > Metazoa > Chordata > Actinopteri > Cyprinodontiformes > Cyprinodontidae > Cyprinodon > Cyprinodon variegatus. Next base: position 878,566 of record NW_015150635.1, on the reverse strand, counting down.
ACCAACTCTGGAAGACCAACACACAGACTGGAGTCAAAGAGTCTCCACTTATCTGGAATCGTGAGTGGCAACAAATCCTCTCCTTCAAGATTAAAGAATCCAATTTCCCACTGAGCCTGAATCTAACAGTCTGTCTTCCCCTCGTCTTCCAGTTTCCGGCTGAGCAGAGTTCGGAGAAACTCTGCACCAAACTCACAAACATTTCAATAAAACCCGTTGAACTTTTACTCTGTGTCTCTCTGTTTGGCTTCACTGCATGTGAGTCCGAGCCTTAGATAAAATCACGACAGTGACCGGCATCACCATACATGAGCGGAAGTAGGCAGAGGCATTCAGAAACAGGCTATCTACACTAATATGGGCAACAATGAGAGCATTACATGTAAAAACATGAAC
>NW_015150635.1:875327-876804 GCF_000732505.1 Cyprinodon variegatus | reverse complement strand
AAAAAGAAAGGCAGAAAAAACAGTTGGTAGTTTTAAATAAGCAATAAACTTTAGCAATATATAATATACTGGCTCTAGTTAATATAAATGTATGCTGTTAAGAAGTTTTTAAATGTCTATTGAGATAATTATCACTATCTGTCACTAATTGAATCAAGTCAATTTTTGAGGAAACTAAAGAGAAACACTGATTAAAATGAGTGTAATTGATGCATTTGATGATGGAGAGAACTGAATTTGAATGTAAATTTTGAAAGCGGTCTTTTGAATGATAATTTCTTAGGACTGTAGTTTGTGCAAAATAATACTTCAGCAATAATAATGATAATACTACAATATAATAATAGATACCAATCGGATCAGTTTTGTGAATATTATAGTAGTAGTAGTAGTAGTAGTAGTAGTACTAACAGGCCCATATTAAAGAATAGTAAAGGTGGTAATAGTAGTAGTAGTATTTGTATTTGAATTTGTATTATATGCTCATAACAGATAGTAGAAGAAACAGTAGTAGTTTTCTTCATCAAGTGATTCTTTTTTTAAATATTATTATTATCAGTAGTAGTAATTGTTGTATTATTTCTAATAACTGATGTAATCAGTTTTGGCAAAATGCCTTGGCTTCCTGATTTGAAATATGGGATCATATTATTGTTAAGAGCATTATATTCATATCCTATATGAATATAATGGGGCAGTTTTAACATGAAAATGACCTCAAATATAAACCATCAAACATGATGTTCCTGAGGCAAACCTAAAAAAATGGAGAGGAATTAGTAGAACTAGTCCTACTGTGCCACAAGTCACACACATGAAGCAGTTCAATGGCAAAGTAATTATAAACCTTAATATTAGTAGAGATATTCAGTCTATTTTATTTGTTTATTCTGTAAAAAAATTAAGTTTGTTAGGAGTAATTTAAAATGTTATTTTGTGATTAAAATGATAATTTTTCCTTACTTTGTTTGGAGTGATAACAAAGCTAATCCACTTTACTTCAGGTCTTGATTCAAAACAGCATGTGTTTTGGATAGTTTAATTTTTTTTTTTTAAAGCTCCTGCACACAAGGAAAGAAAAGCTGCATCTTTCATTTTCTTCCGCTATCCGTGAACCTTTAACAGGGAAGAAAAATAACTAAATCACAGCTCAGCTATTTTAAAAGCAACTTGAGGAAGTCGTGAGGCTCATTATCAATTAGCTCGGCTAAAAACTGGGTGCTTAAATGTAATTGGACCCATTGTTCATCTGATTTTACCACAGCTTCCACTTCCAGATATCCTGTGGTTTAACACACAGATTGGAGGTTTCTAATTAGTGAATAGACTTTTTCTAAATAGTTTGTTTATGTTGGTAAAGAAGACATATAGAGCTGTTTATAAAAGACAGAAAAAATGTGCATATATAATGCATAGAAATATTGCCTTGTTACAACCGTACTGCTTCTATTCTTTACTTTGATGCTTTTTTGTTACC
>NW_015150635.1:869952-873833 GCF_000732505.1 Cyprinodon variegatus | reverse complement strand
AGTAACATTGGTTTTAAAGATGTAAGAAATGGAAAGTAAAGATACTTGTGTGAAAATGTAATGAGTAGAAGTCAAAAACAGGAGGAAAAATAAGTAATGGAGTAAAGTATAGATACCTAAAAAGTGTACTTAAGTACAGTAACGAAGTATTTGTACTTCGTTACTTGACACCTGTGTTGTATAGATATATATTATTATTATATGAATAATTTGAAAACATATCAGTTCTTCTGAATTGGTTGTGAAGCTAATTTAACCTCATTCAACATTATTTGAGATAAACTTGGGTTCTTAAACAGAAAACCAATATTGAACCGTGATATTGTTGCAGAATTTTATAACCAACGGTTTTTATAGCATTTTTATTTGTCCCTCTCATTGTGTACATATAGTTATGTACAGTATGAATATTTTTTGATTACCAATTTTTAACTTTAAACAGAATTATTATTGTGATTAAAATATATATTTGAGTTAGAAGTTGTAAAGTTATTCCATATTTGTGTCGTTTCTAAATTCACTCTTTCATCTGTTGTCCTTACATCCTAGCCATTTGACCATGTGTTAACAGGACAAACTATGGTGGACCAAATTTGATTTGAATAGCAGACATGTAAATATTTTAGCTGCTTCTAATGTTTAAAACAAGCAGGGAAACAATGTTGAACATCTTCTCTCACGATGGCTTTCGATAATCTGGCAAAGTTTTTCTGCCAAAAAGCAGGAGTGATTGGGATGTAGGCAGGAGAGACACAAGTCAAAACAATAATACGAATATCTACAGAAGCAGAGAATAGTGTTGCAGATAAACAGGACAGAATTGTGACATTAAAGGCATATAGGTGGACAAAATCTTTAATGTTAGCTTACGTATAAGAACTCTGGACCAAAATGTGTTTTTTGCAAGGCATTATAGGTTATAGGAATAAAGTGGGAAAAGCACTGAACTTAAATTTACACATTTTCAGTTTTTTATTGATTATAGAAAAATGCATAAACTTATGTTATATTTTTTTTAACATGTGCTTCTTTCACAACAGAAAGGTGGGATGCTTATGAAACACGTGAGAGTAGTTTAAAAAAGTGTGTCCAGGCCTAATAAAAGCCTGGATGAGGGGAGGTCAGATAATGCAAAGAAACTTCTGTCAGTTTGATGAAATAAAGGTTTGAAACTGATTTGAAAAGCAATTTGACCCAAGAAACTACTGACTCACCTCCATCCGACCTGTAATTTAAAGAGACATTTTGCTGCCATTTTCTCACTATCTCACTCCTATTTCCTTCTTCCCCTCTTTTCCTTCCCTCTCCCTAAATGGCTGTCATAAGTCATAAAGTACATTTAAATGTTAAACACTAAGGTGGAGGTCATGAGCCATTTCCCAACACATTACCTACTAATGGTTCATATCTTAATAACCTCACTGGTCAGGCCATATTCTCCTGGGTGGATATTAAAACCACAGGGGTGAAATGAGAAGTGCTGGAGCTGTGGAAGCGAAGCCTCTGTGACAAACTGCCAAAGTACGAGAGGTTTGTTTGAAGACGTTGATTAGTTCTGCTGACACAACAGACAAAACTCTGACATAGCACGATGAAGAAGATGAACTAATGAAGGATGCTTAACTCAAGTTTATGCTGCATTACCACGCTACCTGTGGAAAGGACTCACTGTTCAGCTGCAGGAATTATTTTGGGTCTTACCACTCAAAAAAAGAGGACTGACATAAGGACATTTGTTTTGTTGGGCATACATCTCTGGATTGATATACCATTATTTCTATGATGATGATTAGTGTGCATATATGTGTGTGTTTACCAGCTGAGAAAGTAGCTGCAGTACTGCCTGTCTGTGTCAATCTCACCCACACTGCCTACAATGTACCATCAGTCTTCTTGGCTTGTACCAAGCTAGTACGATTGTGACAGGCAGACCACTGCAGCGCTTACTTAGGCTCTTATGGATTAATCGATACAGACATAAAGCCCCACACAAAACCCATTCATTAAAGGCATAATTCACATTTATTTGTATTTCAGACATTATTCTGATGTGACAAATGCCTTCAATTCTTAACACAGAGGTATCGACTTGTTTATTTCAGGTTAAGCCTATAAAATTAATGATGTGTATGTTCTGTGTCAGCTGCTATGCTTCTCATGTGGATTTAGCTTCTGCAGTGACGATGCTCATACACCTAAAGCTCCTGTTGTTTTAAATGATCACTGGTTCTATCCGTGTGGAGGGATAACAAAATAGCATGCAGTAATAATGCGTTTTTCTATTGGGTCTGCTGTCTGTTATGTTTTTGTGTCACAGGCTCTGTTTGGGAATCCCTGTTTTATTGGCCTCTAAATACATATTTATTATTGGCATAATAACTTTAGTCATTAAGAGCCATTTCAAGCATTCAGCAGGCCCAGGTAAATGGTAAATGGCCTATACTTATACAGCACTTTTTCAAGTCAGAGGATTTGACCAAAGTGCTTTGCACTACTTTCAGTCATTCACGCACACACACACACACACACTGATGGTGGCAAACTATTGCAGCCACAGCTGCCCTGGGGTTCACTGACAGAAAATAGGCTGCTGTGTACTGAACCCACCAGCCCCTCTGACCACCTTCAGTAGGCAATGCAGGTGAAGTGTCTTGCGCAAGGACACAACGACAGTTGAAGCTGGAGCCAGGGCTCGAACTTACAACCCTCCAATTGCAGGGCAAACTCCTGCACCCAACACTACTGTTGCCCGAGGCAAGAGACTCTTTCTTAGTGCGGACAAATGATCTGACCAGCGTAGCATGAGATTAATCACTGTCCTGAATTTCTTCAGCGAAATTAGACTAACTTGTTTCCATTATTTCGTATTTAGCGATATTGCCAGGATATACTGCATCCTGAAGAAGTGACATTACATTTTTGACATGAAAAAAAGAACCTGAGGCTGTCTGGTTTAGATTTTTATTGAAATCTGTGCTGTAACTTGAAATACTCAGGATGATGATGGATGACCACTATTTACTCAAAGGGGCTAAACATTGTTTGGCAACCAGCTACAAGGCAGACTTGTACTTGCGCTATGAAACATTAGTTCTAGCATAAAGGAAAAATGCCAAATAAACTTGCAGCGCCATTGATATTTTTTCTGAAATCTCTCAACTCCCACCACTGACACTCATACAGAATGTTTTATCCTCACTGGATGAATGAAGTTTTGAGATTCAGTAGCCAGCATCCCAGGCAACATCAAAATGGAAGACTTTGGTAAAAGTTTTTCTTTTTCTTTTTTTAATAAAAGCTGTAGGCCTTTTGCTTTGCCTTTCCAACTCTATATGATCACTCAATACAAGAAGTATTATGATCATGTTTTTATATCTAGTACTCAGGAGTTGGTATCCCACAACTTTAAAATGTGTCCCTGACTCAGCGGATTCATGAGGTTGAATTACCAGCTCAGCATGGGATCATGTCATGCAGAGACCTGGTAATGAGCCGTTTGACTCTATTTAGGTGTGTTAATACAGGGAAACACCTTAAACAGAAACCAGTGCATCATGACTAACAATGGACACTATTGATCAACCCACACAAATGTGTTTTATGAGAAAGAGATGAATTTCCAAGTAACATTTCTAAATAGGGGCGAGAGGCAAGATTTAAAAAGAAGGGACCGCCTTGAATCCCCAATCACCAATATAAAAAACAACTTATTGTTTAGAATTTACTACAAAAAAGTGAGGTTAACAATTTGAACTCCAGTGTTGCTTAGTAGATTTAATCACATTTAATTAGAAAAACATATAAATTCTTATTCACTATGAATTTCCAAAAGAAATGAAGTAAAATCCACTCATATGTAAATATTCAATACAGAATATATT
>NW_015150635.1:866222-869801 GCF_000732505.1 Cyprinodon variegatus | reverse complement strand
CTGTTCCTACCTGATCTGGATCCTGCCTGTTCTGTCTGTTCCTGTCTGTTCTGGATCCCTGAGCAGGATCAGCTTCCAGCATGACCTCTGGGACTGGAGCACTTGAGGACATTCTTGGTCTGGACTGTTAAACCAGGTAAGTGACCAACTCAGATAATCTTCTGTCAGATGATTGTGGTCACTTACCTGTGTTTCTCCCACTACAGAGTGTCTGACTGTCTCTCCTTGAATACTGGGTCCATCTGTCCTCGGTTCATGACAAAGGGATCCCCTTGAATCCCCTGTAAAAGAAGGGATTTACAGGGTAATGTCAAACAAAATCAAAAACTTATAAGTTTAAAAAATGTGCCAAAACAACTATATTTAATTTGATGCTGATTTATTCACTTCTAAGTTGCTGTTCCTTCACTGTTTGAAAGCTGTATAAAGGAAATTTCGTTTTGTATACACTGTGTATACAAAATGACTATAAAGTTTGTCTTAGTCTAAGTCTAGGTCTAAGTTTAATGCCCTGTGTTTGTTGATTTTTCTTAAAGGTATATTGTGTTACAATTACTGTCATCTAGTGATGAAATGGGGTATTTCAATCAAATGAACACTATACCCTTGCTCGTTGCCTTAAACATGTTTTTTGGCAAAGCTAGCTGCCATTTGTTAAAAGCCTCGACAGGCAGATGTTACCATATCATCCAAAGTGAAATGAAGTCTCTACTAGCTGGCATTTGACAATAGGCCAGAGTTCACCACAGCTTTGAAAGCTACTAAATACACAACAACCTACAATTCTGTACCACCAACATAAGTGTGTTAGCAGTGTCTACCCTTATGCTTTTCTATGGTAAAAAGCGTAACTGTATAACTAAATCGAATGGAAAAATATAGCTTTATGCCAGATTAGGCAGTGCAATTTATTTACTTGTCAAGAGAAATCATTGTAACTTCAGCGTCCCTCTTCAAAATTTTCTCCTTCATTAGCTCCTCCAACCTGGAAAAGACTTGCCCAATGTTTTTCCTTGTTTTTTTTTTTTTTATGTTCCCAGTTTTGTTGTCTTTTAACATCTCTTTTTCACTTTTTTGGTATGGTGAAACCATTTCCTGTCTTGGTGGTGCATATGTAGGGTCCTGCCTTTTGCTACAGTAGAGAACACTTTTAGTTGTTGGGTTAGTGTCTTTAAATGATCAGTAACACTAAACTGCCACCAAGGGGAACATTTTATTTGACTCGTTGGTATTATTTTATCCTTTGCCAGTGTCGGTACTTTCAAGATGGCCGACTGTCATGGCGCTTTGCAAACAGTTGACCAGCCGTATGTTATTACTAATATGAAATTCTTTATGTGTGAATATGTTTCTAAATATTGGTGGAGGCAATGATACACCAATAATAACACACATGTAAAGGCAATCTTCGATTTCTGGCAGTAAAACGGAGAAATTCACTTTAACAGAGCTGAAAAAAGGTGATATTTCTCTGTATTAAACCCTAACACAAGAGATGCCCCAATCCGCCTGTTCAGGTTGTATTCTCATGGCAGCAGTTTAGCAATTGATCAAATCTAACACTTAGAAGTACTTTCTCATAAATTATTTTAAAAACAATTACCAAGTAAAGTACTTATAATTGAAAATATCAGATGAAACAAATGGTGTTTGTCTTTTGATTTTATTCTTTTTTTTATTTTCAATACCATACAGAACTTGGCTCAATCAAAATCTACAGTTTAGGTTTTGTCAAAGAAAGAGTGATCCATAATCCATTGTTGTTGCTGAGAAGAATAACAAATTCTGATCCAGACAAGAAGTCAACAGCACACCAATGTAAAAAGACAACTTATTGTTTAGAATTTACTGCAAAAAAGTGAGGTTAACAATTTGCACTCCAGTGTTGCTTAGTAGATTTACTCACATTTAATTAGAAAAGTGTATCAACTCTTATTAACTATGAAATGCCAAAAGAAATGAAGTAAAATCCACTCAAATGTCAATATTCAATACAGAATATATTCAAATCAATATTTAGGTTCAACACAGAAAGGTCTCAGGTTGGGATTGAAGCAGTTATTTTCACAATGTAAAGCTGCAGTATAACAAAATAAACCACTATCCAGGTTGCTTTCTGGACTTTCCAAGAGTGACTCGCCTGCATACCCAACAAGGCTGCACAATTAGTCTGAAACAAATTCCTGACTTTTAAATCGAAAAATAGTACATCTAATTTTTACATATTTTTATCTTTCATTTTCTAATGCTGACTAAAAGATACCCCATATTTACCTATAGGATAGTAAATGTGCGACCTATTGTGTAATGGCAAAATTTTCGAACAGTTCGTCTACTTTTGCTGGCTTTAAAATTCGCCTGGCCAGCGAAAGCAATCGTAAGGCAAGCGAATTCGCTCCAGGGGGCGAAAGACTCCTACAGAATCTGCTGGTTGTTGATGTCCACAATTGTTGGTAGTGATTTCTAAGAGGAAATTGCAGTGCTTTTTGTACTTCTCAACAAACCCGTCGGTTTCGACATCCCTGGATTCACAATATTCTCAAAATACAAAATAAGTATGGGGAATATCACCACCTCCTCCACAAACTACGTCTGGGTGATGGTCTTTTTCAAGGGACTAGTATTAAGCTGCTCTGCACCATCTGCAGCAGAGCAACACGGTCTTGTGAGGTTTTCTACTGATTTTGTATCAAATAAATCCCAAGTTATCAACTTTGTTAATGTGTTAATATATATTTGGCTCAATTGTATGATTATACATATATCGCCAAATTCTTGCCATTTCACACCCCTAGTAGGTTCATTCACAGAAGAATCATCCAGCACAATTGACTCTTATATTTTTATAAACTAAAATCAGCACCAAAGCTACATTGGCTAAACGGTGACAACCCTGAAAATGAAAACTGCTTCTTGAAATGATAATTGATTTTGCAGCACAGTGGATTTTACAGCTGATACTTCTTGACTGGATAGATTCCCAATTGTTTTTCCCCACATTAGATTTTTCCATTTATATCCAGCCTGCCACAAGCTGAAAACAGTACTGTGTGCTTTACTGGTCCATAGCCGATTACTCAGTGTGTCTCAGCAGAGAATCCTTTCTCTGTCATCTAGCCCATTTTTGTATGCCACACACCAGTGCATTAATGGCTCAGGCAAAATGAGCCTGTCAAATGGTGAAACTCATATTTAAAGAGTCTATGAAGGGAAATCTGAGAAGCTTCAGACTGCTGGAGATTGAACAAGAAGGACTTAACACAAATATTTAATGCATCATTAATTCTTTCAAATATGGATATTCTCAAGTTTTGTTTGCTTTTTTAGAATGCTCCCAGACATAGGTTAATAGAATGAGCATAATTCTAAACAAGATTTAGACTAGAAGATAATTAGCATCAAAAGAAAGAGTCATGATGGTTTGCATCAAGAATGCAATGCAGTCTATATGCCCTTCTTGATCCAACAATATTAGAGTCCTGCTTAGATCACTGAGTGAAACGCTGTATTATCAACAAAAGAAAGAAAAAGTCTTGGTTCTGTTTAAGTTTTCTTTTAAATTTTCAGTTTCACTTTGAT
>NW_015150635.1:863366-864597 GCF_000732505.1 Cyprinodon variegatus | reverse complement strand
GAGGTGTCTTTCACTGTATTTCTTTATTTCTGCTCCCATACTGCAGACATAGTTCAGTGTGTCAGGATTTTCAGCTGATAACAGACCACACCCAGGACACGTATGCTTAGAAAAAAGCTTTATAGTGAAAGTTCTTCTTTCTCCAGCTTACAGATATGTAGCCAAAAAAATGATTAAATAATTATTGATTGTTGATAACATGTTATGTTTCTATTAGTTGCATGAAAATATAAATCATATCATAAAAAAATCTAATGACTATAAACAAGAACAAAGCCATGTGAGCTGAACTCTATTAATCCTAAGAGTAAGATCTTTCTGTTGGAATAAAAATTGTGGAATGAATTTTAAACCTGATAAATCAATTTTGTCAACAGAACTTTATTTTTTTCATAAAGAGAATTAGACCTGGAGAGAATCATACAAAGAAAAGTTGCAATTAGAAAGATTGTTATTGACATGACCTAAATAACTTATTTGGGGCTCAGACCCCAGCAGAAGACTTGATGCCTCCAATTGACATGAGCTCTGATGAATAGTTAGGAAAAGGATTAGAATAGCTTTACCCTGGGGCATGGACACTGGTGGTGTAATAGACCTGAGGATGAATGAGACTAAGAATAGCCTGAGAGTGAGAGAGAAGATGAAGCAGAGGTGGGTAAAACTTAAATTTCACCTGGTATGCTTATGGAGAAGATCTTGGATGAGGAATAAGTTAAGAAGCTGTGCAGTCCCAATGTCGATTGCGTGGAACTTAGATCATGGCACATCACAGGTGATCAATGTGAGGCAGATTATACGCTTCCTGGTTGAATTTTCACTTCAGCTTCATCAGGTCAAAAAAAAAAGCTTGAATCTGATATAATACCAAACAACAATCCAGCAGGATAGATAAAACAATAAACCTAAAAATTTGCTGGCCTACTTAGAGACTTTGATTTAAAAGTACAGTATGCAGCGGGGATTATTTTACTCCATCTGAATGGGTGTGTTGAAATGGGCAGCAATCGTAATGGCGATGAAAAAAATGCAACTCTCTCATTCAGAGTGAAATTTATTTCCAGATTCAGATTTATTGTCGAATATTTCAAACTGCCTTAGAAAGCTGCCAGTGAGCTTTAAAACTCGCTCCTTTGCCTTATTAAACTCAAGCTTTAACTGAACTCACGTTTAGGCGAGGATGAAACTATATTATTGCAGAAAAACGTGCTGTGCTTGGCTAATTAGCTGC
>NW_015150635.1:853841-862599 GCF_000732505.1 Cyprinodon variegatus | reverse complement strand
TGACTTTTACTGAAAATCATTTTTAATAAACCAACTGTTAATATCATGTTATTGTAGGATTACCTAGGCCTATGCATGGGAACAGAGATCCCCGCCGCCGGATTATGTCTCTGAGCTGGCCTGGTGTCGCCTTGGGGTCCCAAGCAGCTGGAGGAAGTGTGTGGGGATCGGGAAGTCTGTGCATCTTTGCTTAGAATGCTGCTTCCGCGACCCGGCGGAAGAAAATGGATGGATGGATGGATGGATGGATGGATGGATGGATGGATGGATGGATGGATGGAATTACTCAATGCAAATAAAAGCTCAAATTTCATTATTTATGATATAGATTATTATAAAGCCAATAAAATACACATTTTATACAGAAATGTTATGATATTAGCCAGTGACCATCAACATTTACTCAAAGGACATTAATATAAAACAGAAATTAAACCTTTGTGACTCACTTGTTTTTTAAGAGCTGTTGTAGATGCTGATAGCTATATACAGAAAGGATCTCCTTTAGTGCTCTGTGGTACCTAAAGTCTCTGACTAAAGACAAAGGCAGCCTGATGAAGAGGAAGTTGAGGGTTATCTCAGATATTTTTTTAAGAACTCTTTTCTTTTGTAAAACGAAAATAAAACAAAGTTCTAAAATTGTGTTTCGGGTACATGATGTATAAGTTAAACTGATTATTCTCATTTATAACCTGTGAATTAGCTCTCAGGTTTAAAAACTTTTGTGACTCCTGGCCAGCACAATCACAGGGAAAGATACCATCATGAAAGTTGTGGACAGCAGGCAGTCATCAACACTCTAGACAGGAAGCTTTAGACAGAAACAGCCAATTGTTAAAGAAGGTAACTGTTTAGAGTGTTATAAAAAAAAAAACTATTTATGGAAAGTCACATGGAAGGAAAAACTGTGGTAGAAAAAGGTGCTATAGTATTATTGAAAAGGCCCTTTAAAACAAAGTGCTCAATTTTAACAGAACATAAAAAGTAAATATTGAATAAAACAAGGATAAAATATATAAACAAAAAAAGAAATATTAGCATAAACACATTTAAATTTAAAACATAGAATCCCGAACAAGTCGGTCTTTTAAAAACCTCCAAACAACAAGCCAGCCTAATATCTTGAGGGAGGTTTTATTTACCAGTATGTTGTAGGACAAGAAAAAGCATGCTCTCTAACAACTTTCCTTCTGTTGGTGAAGTTTCTCTGTCATCCAGGTCATAGTAATTCCAACAAAGTTAAAAAAAAACGATCCACTGGACTTAGATTCCAAGTTTGAAGAGGTTTCGCTTTAACCTGACTCCGCCAGGTGGATTTGCTCCGCATATCCATCTGGAAACCTTTGGTTGAAGTAATTTTGGGAAGGGGCGAAAATACTGGTTAGCTGATTGGCCTATGTTGGTAATTTTGCTCTGCTACGTGTCTTTTGTCATTCCTTACTGATTTGACGAACACCCAGTTTGGGTATCCACAGATTTGAAAGCATCTTTGATGTGTTTCTTTGTGCTTCTCTTCTTCTTTTGTAGGGACATCTTCATTGTGATGTTGTGAGGTTCTGATGACTGAACGTTTTTGTTCCAGTGGGTGGCGTGAGTCAAAAAGAAGATATTGGTCTGTGTGAGTGGATTTCCTATACACTTCAATGTTGAGTTTTCCATCTTATGAAAGCTTCCGCTTCTTTCAGCTGGAGTTTGACTAATGTGTCATCCACATATCTAAATCAATGGCTTGGTGGTGTTCCTCTGAGAGTGTCCAAAGCTCTCTTTTCCATTTTTTCCATGTAAAGATTGGCTACAATTGGTGACACGGGAGATCCCATTGCACAACCATGCTTTTATCTGTAAATATTATCCCTACACTTGAAATAGGCTGTGGAAAGACAGAGTTCCAGTAGGGTGCAGATCTTGTCCAGAGTGAAATTAGTTCTGTTGTTTAGGTCACTGTCTTGTTGAAGACGCTTCCTGCCTGTTTCCACTTCCTCTGATATAGGTATGCATGTGAAGTAACATCAAAAGACACCAGGGTTTCTCCTGGCACCATCTTTAAACGTTTGACTTTGTCTGCAAAGTCTTCAGAGTTTTCTTTGTGATGTGGTGTGTTTAACACCAAAGGGGCAAAAAAATTGGTGAGCTGTTTAGCAATGTATGTTGTATGTTACTGAGTTAATAATGCTGACAATGGGTTAGAGTGGTGTTCCTTGCTTGGGAATTTTTGGGATTCCATATAAGCATGGAATGTCCTCCCCTACATATATAACCCCCTAGATATAATCTAAAATAAGCCGAAGAGTTAATTGCCTTGTCTTTTTCGAGTTGCTTGAGGTACTCCGTGATTTTCTTTTTGTAGGCATTGGTTGGATCTCTTTTCAAAAATTCAAATGTGTTGGTGTCACTCAGTAGTGAGAATTTTGTCCTGGTAGTCGGAAGTGTTTAGGACCATTTTGCATCTTCCTTTGTCTGCTGGTAATATGGTGATGCTTTGGTTCTGGCTAAGGGATGTTATGGCTTTCATTTCCTGTGCTGTGAGATTGGAAGAAGGTGGTTTGGCGCTGGACAGGGTAGCTGTTACTTTTATTCTGAGTTGCTCTGCCTCTGTTTCAGGCAAGTTGTTGTTCCTAATGGCAGATTCAGTGGCAGTGATTGGCTCCACAATGGTTATTTGTGGGGAAACGGCAAAATTCAGGCCTTTACTCAGAACATCCATCTCTGGTTTTGTCAGCGGTCTGCTAGATAGGTTTTTAACTCACTTGTCCTGGACCTCGATGTTGGTGGCTTCCTCCTGTGATATGTTGGTTTCTTGTTTAATTGCGGCTTTCTGTTGTAATTTGTTGAATTTAGCTTTTTGTCTTTCTTTTGTTTTCTGGTGCTGTGAAAGCTGGACCTTATCAACAAAAGTGACAGAAGGCTGGACAGCTTCTGCCTTGTCTGATCTATTCTGATCTATGATAGCTTCAATTGTGAAGCGAGTCTGTCTTATCCTTTCACTAAGTAGCTTTTTGTGCACATTCTTAAGGATCTCTTCTGCCGTGTCCTTTGATTGTAGACTTCAGTCTTAGCTGTTTGGAACGAGTCTTTGCTGTCTACATCTTAAAATGAAACGAAGGTGGTTCCTATAATCTGCAAGTTTCCTAAATAATTTCTCATACTCATGCATTATTCCAAGGGTGTCTTTCCCAAAATGGACTGCAATATGCTGATGAGCTTTTCTTCTGCTTTAGGAACGCGCCCTGAGATCAGAGAACACAAGTTGGAACCAACAGGAGCAAAGGATCAGAGGAGCCAGACCATTCAGAGCAATAAGGCATCAGTGAAAAGATGTCAGTGCTGGTTTAATGTGCTCATATTTCCCATTTTTGCTCAAGATGCAAGCAGCAACATTTCAAACGATTTGCAGACCTCTAAAACTTTTTCTTGGTAACCCTGAAAGGACTATGGGATTCCTGCTGTTACATCACAATGCTGGGGACCCCCTTCTGAATCATGCATCACTAAGAGCATTCAGCATAAAAATTTCATAATGATTTAATAAATAGAGAAGAGTGGACAGACAGGGAATCAAAACTGCTTTAGATCCAGTTAATTGACTACAGCGAATTATGTTTTCAGGAGCCAGTTCATCTCTTGGGGCTCCCCTGTGTTTATGCAATTCCAAAATCCTCAAGTAGGAGGTCTTACAGCACTTCAAGGTCCCCTCTGCAGACAATATTTGTAGAGCTATTAATGTTGTCATGAAGCAGTGCTTGGCACCAACCAAAACCACAGTGCTCATGGTTCATTGAAAGGAAGAGTTCCCAGATGTACTCTATGTGTAATCCATACTGCAGTGGAATATTTCTTTCAAATGGCTCATGACCACACACTCATTTCCATCATGTCAATTATTTTTCTATAAGCTCCCTTTTTTACACTATTCTACAGAAATTATTGGTTGTAAAGTATAAATTATTCTGGACATTAAAACAAATACTAACTTAAAATATGTCACTCTGTTCTTTACTGTATTTTTTATTTTCTTCTATCAATTTATAAGTTTTCATTTATCTCCTAATTAATTGAGATGTAGCTAAATGATATTACCGGTAAGTACCTTAGAAATGATAGCGTTTACTATTTACCGTTACAGAAATCAAAGTTTCACACAAACTAACTTTATTGAACAACACAAGATGATCCAACAATTAAAAAAAAAGAATGGCGGTTATAATTCATCATGTGACACATGGAGGTGTCTACCATAGTCTGTCACTTCACTGTTCATGAAGGTTTCCTGGTTTTTTAAAACTTCAGATGCTGAAATTTGCCCATCTCCATCCTGGTCCATTTCCTTGATGAGGTGAAGAGCCTGTTAAAGACGAGGGCAAATAAAATCGAAATATTACAGCCTTTATGTTGTATTGAGATATTTCTCTTACAGAATTATAACTTCAAGATTGGAACCTAATTATTAGGTGGGGGTGTAATGTTTACTTGACTGGAGATTTGGTTGGATTTTCTAACCATTGAATAAAGTAATAAAAGCAGGTATGGGAAACCGTACCACTGCCACATACAGCAGCTGAGTTACTAAAAGTCCTCTCACTTTATTGTTTCTTTTGGTTTTGCACTACAGAACGTTGCATTGGGCAATTATTTCCACACATCAACATCTTTCAGCTGTTCAGATATAAAATATTGCTATATTTGTTTGCTACACGTGCACACCGAACTGATAAAGCGGTGGTAGATATTTTTGGTATTACGGTAATACATATTCTATAACACCCCAAGAATTATGATTGTAGAAGCAATAAAAGAAAGCTGCTAATTGATGCCATTTTAGGAAACATGAGTGTACTAATGAAACTTTTAGGAATAATTTGGGGTTTTCTTAAGCAGCAACAGCAATACCATATCCCTATTTCCAATGAGAACACTTGGTGGCGGGAGTATTATGGTATTAGACTGTTTTGGATCCTCAGAACTGCTTTAGCAATCGCAGATTAAAGGATCTCAACAAAAAGCACTATTACAGGCACGTCTCCTTGTGATCACTTGACGTGTTTGCTTTGATTGTTTCTGTATTTGTGGCTGAAAATAAAGATCAATCTCAGTAGTGTGTGTTGAAAACCCGCTAACACGGCATGTTTTTATTTCAGCTAATTTTGATGGAGCCATCGAAGCTTACTTCCTCTCTTGCTGAACCGTAGCTATTAGGAGCGACCCAGCGCAGCTGCTCCTCTCGATCCAGTTTGCCGTCCCCGTTTTGGTCATACAGCTCTTTAAACCGCACTGTTTCTTCAATCTCCCACTGTGATGGAGGCTCTCCTTATTTAGAAAAAAAAAATAAAAAGTTTTCAACAACTAAAAACAGAAAAGGAATTGGGAAAAAGAAAACACTGCCCTACCTTCATTACGCACGTTGCCAATAAATTCACTAAGACTGATGAATCCATCTTTATCCGTATCATATTCATTCAATACATCTTCAATGGCAAAGTCCTGGCAGAAACAAAGCGAGTCAAAAGTAGAGACTCTCCTGTATCGGAAAGTGGCTCATCATCACATCGGATTTAGCAGGAATCAGAAGTAAAATAAACTTACGGCCATGTAATCCACTTCAGATGGATGGGTGAAGGCAAGAAACTCTGTCACGTTTAGACCGGGCGTACCATCCACATCGGCAAAATCAAAGCGCCTCTTCTCCTTTAAGAGAAGCTAAAAGTGATATAAGAATATTTTTTAGTAAAACAAATTTACAGAAGAATATGGAATAAACTGTGAGACATTATTTTGTAGTAAGAATATGCCTATATCCCTTGAACTGTTTTATCATATCACAACAAACTTAAGATTCTATTGAGATGTTGTGATTGATTGAAACAAATTTATACATAATTATAAAGGCTGGGTTTATATATTGTTCAAGCAAGTGCAGCAGAAAATAATATTGAACCTCAAATCATTATCACAACAGATTTTTATGCAATACAATCATCATAAAGGACTATTTGGACCCTTATTTGCTACGGTATTTTTCAGGTGGCTGACACTCACACTGCATAATAATATTTTTTTAATTATAATATAATTTATTTTTAACATCATAATTCAGGTTTAATCTGGGTTGGTTCTTTACATGGAATTTCAATGCAATATGGTGTTTGGTTGTAACATGATAAAAAAATTATAATAATACATTTTATTAGAATTCACTTTAAATTTATGAGAAATCTCAAAGTGCTACAGGTAAAATCATCATAGAAAGTTAAAAGCAAAAATTTAAAAACTAAACATTATGGTAAAATACATCTGAATAAATAAGTCGGTGGCGTAATTGTAAAAGACATGACCAAATTTGAAACATTTAAGGGTATGAATACTTGTTGCAACACACGGTTTAATGTTTGCTTACTTGTCTCAGAGACTCATGCTCGGGATTCTCCAGTACGGTGTCATCATCAAAGGTAATGAGCTGATCATGAGCAACAGAGCTGTACTCTTCCCATGTTACAACACCATCTTTGTTCAAATCAAACTCTGCGAACCGCTCCTCTGCGTCTTCCAGAGCATATTTTCTATAGACATGCTGAATCCACAGAGTGATCTCCTCTGAGAATAAAACACACAATAAAACCAAACAGAAAATATATTCCCATTTGTTTATTTGTACATTTCTGACCTAACATAATGTTACCTGCACTTAGAAGATTGTCCCCATTTGTATCAATCAGCTTTAAAATTTCCATTAACTTCTTTTTCTGCTCTTCTGAGCTGAGTTTCTTTAATTCCTTGGTGTTCTAAAAAATAAAACAAGACTTAAAATTTGCAGTGGATAATTTGGAGGACAAAAATACAACATGACCAAAATACTGAATAACCTGATCTCCTAACAGAACAGCCATGTCATGGTCAGGGTTATGCTGCTGGCTGACGTAATGATCTTCATTAATATAATGATCGTGTGAGCCTAATTGCACAACTTCAAACTGAAGCATCAGCAGGAAGAGCAACAAAGGCCTTTCCATCTGTTGAGAAAAGGAGTAAATATCATGAACAGAAATATTCAGTGCAATTCTGCTATCTGGTGGGCTGCTAGTGGAAGTTCATACAAAGACAAAAAAACAAACAAAAACACAGCATGCAAAATCCACACACATCTGCCTCAGTTAAAATTAAAAGCATAGAGTTGAGAATTAAACTAGCCTAGCATAGAGATTTTTATCCGGGTCACTTTGCTGAATAGCTATAAAACTGGGTAAAGGAGAGGAAGCATAGGAGCGAAAAGAAATTACAAACTGTGTTAGCTTACACCCGAGTCAAAATGAGCAATTAACATATATAATGCGATTTAAAACCCAAATGCAGTTGTTATTAGCTGCACAAAATATTACCGTGAAAAGTTGTTACAACAAATGCAGAGTCTAACAATGTTCGAAGTAACTAGGTGGTGGTGTTTCCGGTAATGAATTTCAAATTAAAAGGACCAGGGACATTAAAAGGGTTATGACAATGAAGGCATACATTATTAAGACTATAAAATTTATATGCACACATATGTATATATATATACAAATAGTGGTCAGAGGCCCTAGTGAGTAGTAACCTTGTGTAGGCTCAGTGGTTATACTTTTAGTTTGAAAGCAAGATCATGTCTCGCACTGCTTCCGGGTGTTTCCTTGCTACTTCATCTATGTTGTCAACACAACCGACAAACGGTGGATGTCCCGCCTGATCTCACTGGTTGCCATGGTAGAGGATTCAAAGTCACGCCCACAGAAAAAAATAGACCACCTTTGTTATAATATATACAGCATCTGATTGGCTGACGTGCGCGTCCTCACCAAGGTACTGGAATTCCATTGGATAATCTCAACGTCAGTCACAGAAATGAACCCAACGCACTTCCTGCTACTGCTTCATATAGGTTGCCCTGTGTCATGCATTTATCTGACATGATTTTCCATCACAATTGACCAGAAGACTACTTTGTAGTTGAACGTCAATTTTTCATAAACACTAAGACCCGACACTTGAGACGGGTCGATGTCTAAAGACAACCGCCACGATGGGAGGCGGCGTGGCGCTGGCCAGCACCGTCTCGGCCCGAGGGTTAGCCAAGGTGTTGACGGGAGGGAAAGGTCTGGGAGCAACAGCTCTGGTTCCTCGCATGGAGGAGGCAAAAGCAAAAGTGCATCTACGCTTTCTTCTAAGGTATGTGTAAAGCAGTAATTAAGTGCTCTTGAAAAAATATTCACGGTAACCATTGCTACACCAACCAAGCTAGGTTAGCCTGCATACCCGTAAAGGCATTACTTACCTTCAGTGGGTGTGTTGTCCTCAAATTTACAGTTTTTAAACACTTCTGCTGCCGAATACTTGCACTATTTACTGTAGGTGTGTTTACCAAAATAATGTCAGCTAGTGTTGCTTCTTCTACTGAAGTCTGTTTCTGTCACTAAATGCAGCATTCAATCAAGTTAATATAAACCAGAATGAATTCTGGAGGAATTCTGGAATTTCTGTACATTTCACAAATACTAATAATTTGGTAAAAAATGAAAAAGAATATTAAAAAAGAAACTGGAATAATCATCAACATTTTACCATTTTTTTTACCATACCGTTTCTTTTTTTTTTTTTTTTTACAACTCATTATAAACTTATCTATTACACATTTAGAGAGGGAAAATGTGTGTGTGTGTGTGTGTATATAACTATGTATATGTATATATATATATGTATAATGTATGTCTATATGTATGTGTGTATATATATATAT